>NC_080178.1:1227810-1405310 GCF_950295315.1 Erinaceus europaeus
CGGCTAAAAGTGTCACAGCTGCCAAGACAGAGCCCCGTGACCCTGTCTGTCCTCCCCAGCACGACCCCAGGAAGCAAGCTAGGATCCGGGTGGCACGGGGCAGGCAAGAGTCTGTTGTCCCTATGCTGTTTTAGGAGCGAGATAGGAAGTGGCCAGGGTCAATGGCAGAGTTGGTGGCAGAGGGGACAACCGTGGCCAGGGAGTGGTTCTGGGAACACACACACGAACACTAGACGCTTCCAGAAGCCTCTGAAATTGTCACTGGGCTAGAAACCTGAGCCACAGATCCCAGTTCAGAGGGGACAGTTCAGTGGCCACCATGCCAGCTGGGGGGATGTCGTGGCCACCCGCCAGGGGCATCCCCCCCACTGCTGTGAGGGGCTGTTATCTGCACCCCATCCAAGGCCCCACCCGTCCACCTGCCACAGGGCAGCACCCCCTGCCGCCTCTCTGCCTTGGGGATGATGGCCAGTGTCACCCATGCCGCGGGAGGGAGCTGGCTCTGTCCCAGGCCCGGCCGTGTATCCTAGGAAGGGCTCTGAGTACACGTCCCAACCTCAGCATTTGAACCCTGAGCCAGCCGCTTGCCGGCCTGCACCTCCTGCTTATCTGGAGTTGCTGAGATTAGATTTGGCTCTGTGTGGCTGGCAGCACAAGGCCCCGGGTCCTGGGGCCCCTTGTGAAGGCTTTCTCTGCCAGCCTCATCCCAGAAGGGGCCATTTCTCTCCCACTGGCTTTGTCCTGCAGAGAAGCCCGGAGGCCTGGGGCCTCCTGCACCCAGGTTTCACCCAGTGCCCATAGACTTTCACCCGGGGGCAGTCCCCACCCACCTCCCCAGCCACTAAGCTGAATATTGGCAACCAGGTGGCATGGGCAGCCCGGGCAGAGTGTCCCCTACACGGGGAGGACATGGTGGCCATGACGTCTCCCCAGAGAGTTGCCCTCCCAGCTTGAGAGCATCTCGGATATAGGGACAGGAGCCCCCTCCGCCCAGTGCCCGCAGTGACCACTGCCCCACACTGTCCCGCCATGTGGGACAACCACTGAGGGCAGCCGCTGCTGACCTTCCAGACCATTGGCCACTCACCACGAGGTCCACGTCTCCCCGCCTGGTAGGAGTGAGCGGCCAAGCCATGTTTTCCATCATGTCAGCATTTCCCAAAGCACCGCCAAATATTTATATTTAAGGGTCTGATGACGGATTCAGACGGAGGACGAGGAGGTGGAGAGAGAAGGAGGCCTAGCTGCTCTGCTCCAGGTGGGACTGGGGACTGAACCTGCAGCCCCTGGGCTTCCACATGGAGCTTAGCACAGTTCTTCCTTAAGAATGAGGAAGAGCGGACATGGGGCTGTGAGGCTGCCTCCCAGGGCAAACGGCACCTGCCACTTCGCGCCAGCTCCTCTGGCAAGCATGCTCTGTCTTCACTGAGACGGCTTCTTCTCCTAGAAATGTGTCTTAAAGTTCAGTTCTCGTGGGAACTGGGAGTTGAAGAGGACTGGCACCGTGTGTCTTGATTTTAGACAACACTGAGCAGGCTGGGTGGCGGCGCACCTGGTTGGGCGCACATGCTACAGTGCACAAGGACCCGGGTTCAAGCCCCCGGTTCCCCACCTGCAGGGGAAAAGCATTGTGGGTAGTGAAGCAGGGCTGCAGGTGTCTCTCTGTCTCTCTCCCTCTCCTCTCAATTTCTGGCTGTCTCTATCCATTAAATAAAGGTAATTTTAAAGAGAAAGAAGGCGTGGTCCGGGAGGTGGCACAGGGTGTAAAGCACTGGATTCTCAACCATGAGGTCCTGACTTCAGTCCCCAGCAGCACATGTATCAGAGTGACGTCTGCCTATCTTTCTCATAAATAAATAAATGCTTTTTAAAAAGAAAGAGAAGGGAAAGGAAGAAAGAAAGAAATGAAGAAAGGGGAGCACTGAGCTTCTAAGAGCCCAGATTCAGTTCCAGAATGTGCGGGGACCAACCCGTGAACTATCTGGAAGGTACTTCTCTGCCTGCCGGGCCCTGAGTCTGGAAGAGTCGTGGGGTGGACCCTGTCTACATTCGCCAGGCTTTCCCAGCTGCTGACTTATCCAAGGCGGGACGCGGCAGCTCGGGGACGCCGGGTGGTTCCTTCAGCATCTTGTTTGACTTCCTTCATGTGAGTGCCCTGCCCGAGAGCTTCAGCCTCGGCGTCCGGCCGGCCTCTCGGCCCCTCACAGAGGCCCCGGGTGTTTGCACCTCTGGGGCGAAGCTGCAGCCCCAGGCGGGCGGCCCCTGGCTCTCCCATGGGGGGCACACACAGAGCGCGGGGCCAGCCCAAGGCAAGTGGACACATGCCATCCGAGAGCCAGCAAGGAAGCTCCCGCACCCCGGGAGCAGTGAGGGGCTGAGATGACAAAGCCGCTACCTGCCGGCTGGCTGGGCTGCACTGTGGGACTTCATACTTCCCACGTACTTATCGACGAGAGAGAGAGAGAGAGACAGAGAGAATTGTGGGGTTCAGCGTGGCATACTGGGTGCCAAGACTGAGCCTGTGGCCTCCGGGGCCTCAGGCACTCAAAGCTGGACTTCAGTTCATTTTGTCTTCTTGAAAAAACAGACCCTGTTAGGAGGATCTGTGACCAGCTGTCCCACCCTTGCCACTCAGGAGAGGGGAGAGGGGTTCACTCTACCCAGGTGGGGTCACTGCGGGCAGAGGGAGGGTCCTCACTCTGGGAGAGCCAGAGCCCAAGTGATCCCTGGTAGGGGTGGGGGTGGGGTGGGAAAAGAGCTTGCACCCTGAGCCAGAACACAGGGAGGGGGCCAGGGGCAGGTGAAGGATGGGGGGATGAGCCATGTGGAAGGGGCACGGCCCTGTGGGAGGGGCGGGAACATGGCTAGGAGGCGGGGCCAGACGGGAGGGCGGGGCCCTATGGGAGGGGCGGGAACATGGCTAGGAGGCGGGGCCAGACGGGAGGGCGGGGCCTGTGGGAGGGGCGGGAACATGGCTAGGAGGCGGGGCCAGACGGGAGGGCGGGGCCCTGTGGGAGGGGCGGGAACATGGCTAGGAGGCGGGGCCAGGCGGGAGGGCGGGGCCCTGTGGGAGGGGCGGGAACATGGCTAGGAGGTGGGGCCAGACGGGAGGGCGGGGCCCTGTGGGAGGGGCGGGAACATGGCTAGGAGGCGGGGCCAGACAGGAGGGCGGGGCCCTGTGGGAGGGGCGGGAACATGGCTAGGAGGCGGGGCCAGACGGGAGGGCGGGGCCCTGTGGGAGGGGCGGGAACATGGCTAGGAGGCGGGGCCAGACAGGAGGGCGGGGCCCTGGGGGAGGGGCGGGAACATGGCTAGGAGGCGGGGCCAGACGGGAGGGCGGGGCCAGTGGGAAGGCTGAGACCAGGCAGGAGGGTGCTGGGTCCCAGCCTGGGGTGGCTCAGGGTGCCTGGAGGACACCGCAGGCATTCAGGGCAGCCCCCCTCAGAGGCCACATGAGCTCGGGTGTGGACCAGGAAGAAATAGGAGCAGGTGTGCAAACACCACCTGCAGTCAAAGGCGGGGCTGCCTAGTGTCCCCAGGGAGGGCGGGGACAGACAGTGGGATGCCAGCCAGACCCACAAGCACAGGACCTCAGACCTGCTCCCAGAAAGGCCCTGCCCCCCAACAGCCCCTCCACCCCCCACCCTGGGTCCCTGTGCCTCACCCACCTGTGCAGGCTCTGGACAGCCACACGGCCGGCCCCATCCCGGCCACCCACCATTCACAGCAGTGGGTGCTTGTCTGTCCCTCACACTCAAACCAGAGGCCTCAGCCACGTGGTCAGACAGTAGCCGGTCACCTCCCCCACACGCTGCCAGGGATCAGAGCTGGCACCATGGTCCCTGGAGTCTGGGTTCCGCAGTGTAGGCCTTTGAAAGAGGGGCTCCCTCCTGGGCTCCCCCAGAGCTGGCCAGGCACCTAGGTGCCCACCTTCCAGGCAAGCCCTCCCCAGAACCCTGACCTGGGACAGGCCACCTGGACCAGACAGGCTGGGTCCCCTGTGTGGTGGCCTCACCCCCCAAGGATGGGTCACCAGTCCCATGGCCCCACATCACGTGTCACAGGCTGCCTGAGTCTCAGCCCAGGGACTGCTGGGAATCGCTCAGGACCCCCCCCACCCCCACCCCCACCACACACACACACACACACACACACACACACCGTGTTCAACTCTAAGCCCCGTGGTTATCCTGATTACATCAGAAGGCCAGTGAAGACAAGGCTTTGCAGTTGTCTCCTCACCCAGGCAGGGGGAGTGGGGAGCCCCCAGACCCAACAGGCTCAGACCCCTGCCCCCCAGCACGAGCTGGGCCCAGACCAGGCCATGGGCCCCGAACCCTCAGCGACCGTCGGAGCCACACACCCATGTGACATTAGACCCAGGCTGTGTCCCCATAAGTCCCCTGTCTTGGGGAGCTGCCTTGCCGTGGGGACCAGCCCAGCACACAGGCTTGCTCTCAACCCCCCGCGGGCCCCAGAGAGTAAACCCAGATATCACACATTTACCTCACCAAGCAGCCTCCTGACAATTTCCCACTTGTGCTTCTGGAGAAAGAGAGAGAGAGAGGAAAGACACCAACCACACCCTGCTCCACTGTCCCTGGAGCCCCGTGTGTTCCCAGGACTCCAGCCCAGAGCCCGTGCATAGAGGGCCTGTGTCCCTGGAGCCCCGTGTGTTCCCAGGACTCCAGCCCAGAGCCCGTGCATAGAGGGCCTGAGCGTCACCTGACGCACTCCCCTCCGGGCCTGCTACCGCGAAGCACGCTGTGACCCCAGGCTCACTGGGTGCTGGCTCCCGCCCCCACGCCATGCAGCTGCAGAGTGACACATGGGGGTGGGCCTGGGTCCTGGTGTGATTCTCTGGGCTCAGGGTGTGGGGCGGCCGAGGCTGGATCTCATGCCCGTGGGCCCCCCAGCACACTGAGGGGCACCCCACACAGCCACCCCGTCCTGCCCCGGAAGCGGCTGGCAGCAGAGGGTGACACAGGGCGGCGTGACTTTGAGGTGGCCGTGCCGACAGGGGCTGAGATAAGAACCAGGGCCGGGCAGCAGCCCAGACTACCCCCCCACGTCCCCGCCAAGGGCAGCCGGAACATTCGGTGCTGCTGCCCAGGACGGGGGCCGACCCAGGGCAGGAGAGGGGGAAGGGCTCCGCTCCGGTCCTCAGTGGCCAGGTAGGGATGGGCCTCCCTGGGGGACACTGCGAGGTCACCAGCTGCCAAGGGCCACTCTGTGCCCAGACCCAACTGTGCCCACACATAGGATACCCGGAACCCCCAAAGCCGTGCCCAGCAGAGGCAGGCCTGGACACTGAACCTGTCTGCAGCCACCTCACCTCCCGGTCACACTTCGTCCATCCACCATCCACCCACCTCCACCCCCACTTGGCCTCTGTCCACCTCTGTCTGTCTTTCTGGCCATTTGTCCTTCTGCTGCCTTTCCTGCCTTGGCTTTTCAGCTCCCAGTGGGACCCCACAAGTTTCCTCCTGCCCAGACTCCCCTGCCATGACCTGGCCTGTGACCCAAGGCCAGTGTCACTCCTGTCCCCAGGCCAAGCTCCAGGTGGGTCTCATAGCCCCAGGTGGCACACACCAGCCCGACTCACACCACCAGGCTGCGCATGCACACACACACAGGTGCACACACACAGGTGCACACACACACACACACACAGGTACACACACACAGGTGCACACACACACAGGTACACACACAGGTGCACACACACAGGTGCACACACACACACACAGGTACACACACAGGTGCACACACACAGGTGCACACATACAGGAGCGCACACACAGGTGCACACACACAGGAGCACACACACAGGTGCACACACACAGAGGAGCACACACAGGTGCACACACACAGGTGCACACACACAGAGGCACACACACACAGGAGCACACACACAGGAGCGCACACACAGGAGCGCACACACAGGAGCACACACCCAGGTGCACACACACACAGGAGCACACACAGGTGCACACACACAGGTGCACACACACACAGGAGCACACACAGGTGCACACACACAGAGGCGCACACACACAGAGGCGCACACACACACAGGTGCACACACACAGGAGCACACACACATGCACACACACAGGAGTGCACACACACAGGTGCACACACATAGGTGCACACACAGGTGCACACACACAGGTGCACACACAGGTACACACACACAGGAGCACACACACAGGTGCACACACACAGGTGCACACACACACAGGTGCACACACACAGAGGAGCACACACACAGGTGCATACACACAGGTGCACACACACAGAGGAGCACACACAGGAGCACACACACAGGTGCACATACACAGAGGCGCACACACACACAGGTGCACACACACAGGAGCACACACACATGCACACACACAGGAGCGCACACACACAGGTGCACACACATAGGTGCACACACAGGTGCACACACACAGGTGCACACACAGGTACACACACACAGGAGCACACACACAGGTGCACACACACACAGGTGCACACACACAGAGGAGCACACACAGAGGAGCACACACAGAGGAGCACACACACAGGTGCATACACACAGGTGCACACACACAGAGGAGCACACACAGGAGCACACACACAGGTGCACATACACAGAGGCGCACACACACACAGGTGCACACACACACAGGAGCGCACACACAGGTGCACACACACACAGGAGCACACACAGGTGCACACACACAGGTGCACACACACAGGAGCACACACACAGGTACACACACAGGTGCACACACAGGTGCACACACACACAGGAGCACACACACAGGTGCACACACACAGAGGAGCACACACACAGGTGCACACACAGGAGCACACACACAGGTGCACACACAGGAGCACACACACAGGAGCATACACACAGGTGCACACACACAGGAGCACACACACAGGTACACACACAGGTGCACACACACAGGTGTACACACACACAGGTGCACACACACAGAGGAGCACACACACAGAGGAGCACACACAGGAGCACACACACAGGTGCATACACACAGGTGCACACACACAGAGGAGCACACACAGGAGCACACACACAGGTGCACACACACAGAGGCGCACACACACACAGGTGCACACACATAGGAGCACACACACAGGTGCACACACACAGAGGAGCACACACACAGGTGCACACACACAGAGGAGCACACACACAGGTGCACACACACAGAGGAGCACACACACAGGTGCACACACAGGTGCACACACACAGAGGAGCACACACAGGAGCACACACACAGGTGCACACACACACAGGAGCACACACACAGGTGCACACACACACACAGGAGTACAGACACACACAGGTGCACACACATAGGTGCACACACAGGTTCACACACACAGGAGCACACAGTCCCCTCTCTGCTGGGACAGGTCCCCTGAGCTAAGTCCCATCTGGGGGTGATTCAGCACGCAGAGCACACTGAGGGTTGGCGGTTCACTCGACACCGGGGGACACTAATTTCCGGTTAAGATTCTCGGACTTCTAGGTCAGAGGTGGGGCTGCTTGGTCACTGAAGAGCCACGTGGCTCCCAAGTCCAGTCTGCCATCCCCACCCTCGAACATTGGGGCACCACCCCAGCAGAGCTGGGGCCCCGCTCCGTCCCTCCAGCTGCCATGCTGCCACCAGCTGCTCAGGGCTGGCCCACCTCCCTAGCCTCGAGGATGCCACTTCTCACTCTGAGCAGCTCTTTCTCTCCCAGCGACGGAAGCCCCTCATGACACATGGACTCACCTTCCATCCCTGTCCCCCGCTGCCCACTGAGTCCCCAGTGACCCACCCCTGCAGGCCGGCAGCCATAGCCCACTTTCTGTGGAACGTCCACTGTGGGGGCTGGGAGTCGGCGATGTCCTGGGGTGGGTGCCAGCAGGCGCCATGTGGGAGCAGCCTCCTGGACTGGGGAGAGTGAGGGTAGCAGGAGTGGTGAGCCTTGGGGTCAGCTGCCACCCCTCCACCCAGGAGCATCTGGGGCTCATGGCTCGGGGGCCCACGGGGGGCCCCTCTCTGAGGGGTGGACACCCCGACTGCAGCTCGCTTTCCTGTGTCCACCTCCAGTCACCCTCCAAGGGGACGCCACTTCACAGAGGGGCCCCCTCGGACACTCCACCCTCAGTTCGGCCCTCCAAGGGCCGCTGTCCCCAGCACCCCATCTCCACTCAGGCTTGTGCCTTCCAGCCCAAGAGCCGGGTCCTCAGGCCCTGTCAGGGCTTCTGTGAAGACACAGAAACTTCATCCAGGAAGGGACCCAGAGGGCCGACAGACACTGACAAAATACTCAGGGCCCCTGGACCAGAGAAATGCAAAGAAAGACATCCCTGAGCTACGTCCACTCCTGGGAGGATGTCACACGTCAGAAACCAGTGCTGGAGAGGGTGCAGGGACAAAGGGCCACTGTGCACTGCTGGCGGGAGTGCACTTAGGTCCAACCCTGCGGAAAACAGTCTAGAGATTTCTCAAACACCAGAAATGGACTTGCCCTATGACCCAGCAACTTCTCTCCTGGACAGTTACCCAAAGGAATCAAAAAAAAAAAAAAAAAAAAGTGGTCTATCTACACAGAGGACTACTACTCAGCTGTTAAAAATGATGAAGTCAGGCGGAGGGTAGATAGCATAATGGTTATGCAAACAGACTCTCATGACTGAGGCTCCAAAGTCCCAGGTTCAATCCTCACCCCACCGTAAGCCAGAGCTGAGCAGTGCCCTGGTTAAAAAAAAAAAAAAAATGATGAAGTCATTTCACTTGCCTCATCTTGGATGGAATTTGCAGACATCATGCGAAGACAGATCAACCAGGAAGAGGACAGACAGCAGATGATCTCACGTATAGGTGGGACTTAAGAAATAAGGGCGTGGGGGGGCGGGGGGCAGCACACCTGCTGAGCACTCAAGTTACAATGCGTGAGAGCCCAGGTTCAAGACGCACCTATACCACCTGCAGGGGGGAAGCTCTGCGAGTGGTGAAGCAGGGCTGCAGGTGTCTGCCTCTCTGTCTCTCTATCACCCCCTCCCTCTCGATTTCTGACTCTCTAGCCAATAAATAAAGATTTAAAAAAAAAAAAAGAAAAGAGAAGGGTATCAAGGGAAACAAAAAATGAAACTTGGACAGAGAGTGGCTGGTGTCACTTGAAGGATCAGTGGTGCCGGTGGGTGTCCCCTCCCCTCCCCCTCCCCCAGGTGGACATGTCCCCTCCCGTGTCTCCTGTCCTCAATGTCCTCCACGTTCAGTCACGGTCCACAGCACACAAATGGGGGGCTGGGCCCCTCAGACCTGTCCACCCTGCCTGGGGACACACGGGCAGAGGCAAGTGTGGGACCCAGTCTGGGTGGTGTCAGGGGTCCCCAGCAGCCAGGGGACTGGGCACAGGGTCATGGTGGCAGGTGAGCTCCTGTCCTGGGAGCTGGGCAGGGCCTGGTGGTGGGTGGATACCCGATGCGTTGGCTGCACCCTTGCCTGCCATGTCCCCCCACCCACCACCACCGGACCCCACTGAGGACATGGACGGGGAGTGTCCCCGCTTGGTGAGAGGCGGCTACCAGCCCACAAAGGCCACAGAGTCAATGATTAACTGCCCATGAAGGGGGAGAGGGGATAGGCCAGGCTGCAGAGCTGGGGGTCAGGCACGCGGCACGGGGCCCCACCCTCAAGCGCCCTCCCCTGCTGCACCCTGGATCTCCCAACCAGACTGGGTGCTGGGTGCTGGGTGCACCCACTCAGAACGACTAAGGCAGAGGGGCTGGTCATCCAGGGAAGGGCCAGAGGGTCACCCAGGGGAGGGTCACCTAGGGGGAGGGGTGCCTGGTTGGAGGGGTCCCTGGGGAGGACTGGGGTCACCAGGGGAAGGCTGGGGTCACCCTGAGGAGGACTGACTACAGAGGTGCTGACAGCAAGGATAGACAGACCGGACTTGTCTTGCGGAGGGCGAGTGGGCTCTCTGGCGCCACTCGTGTGGGGAGGGGTTGCTGACCCCACCGCATCTTGCCCTGCCCCCACGGGAGAAGCCAGACCTGCTCTATCCTGGGCAGCCCACCCAAGGGGCCGAGGGGGCAGGAAGGTGGGGACGTAGCCTTGGGAAGAGGAAGGAGCCGGGATCCCCCCTTGAGAAGGGTCAGGATATCCTGCCTCACACCGGCCGGGCAGGGGCACAGCCCCCCAGTGCCCCAGGCCACTTCCTCTGGGCCGGACGTAGAGTCAGACCATGTCGTGACCTGCCTGGCCAGGCACACAGCTGTGCCCAGTACAGCACGGTCGCAGCAAGTCTCTGCCTCCAGCTGCCCCGAGAGACCGGGCAGTTCAGGGAGTGTCAGGTCAACAAGCTTCGGGAGGCCCGGGAACCATACGAGCCACGTGTCCACCTGCCCGGCCAGGCGGTCACCCCGCAGGCACCGCGGGGCCATGCAGCCCAGGGCAGAGACAGACCCCAGGCTGCCCAGCATCCCTGCCTGGCTCCTGGGAGGGTGTCTGTCAGCCTCACCAGCTTCCGAGAGGCAAACAATCAGAATCAGGAAGAAAACGGCCTAAGCAAGGACTTCCTCTGGGGTGGGACCATCTTCCTCCACACGCCTGCCTGTGCCCAGACCACATGGGGTGAACTGGGGGCCCCAGGGGCTTCTCCAGGACCTGCTGTGGGGTCCACGCCCTGGGCAGCACCGTGAGGAGCGCCGCAGGCTATCCAGGATGGCGGGCAGCTGCCATGCCCGGACCACTGCCTGACAACACTGGGCTATCACACCCCCAAAAGGTCCCCACTGCAGACTGGGCCACCCAAGAGTCCTTGTCACACATCTATGGCACCCGTCCAGGGCCCATCTGTGACTCTGGGGCCTGGCCCCGAAACAGGCCACTTGCACCCAGATGGGGCTCCCAGGGCCTGCTCCTCTGTGCCCAGGAACCCAGGGGACCCAGCAAGTCTCTCCCTGGGAGGGCAGCACAGACAGCAGCTGCCACAGGAATTCGGGCGGAAGTGACCCCACAGCCGCACAACCCCCGCGGAGCCCAGTGGGACATTAGTGCCAAGGGCACCCCTGGGAGCCCAGGCCTGGAGCAGGGGGGGTGTGTGGGGGCTGCTGCCTGACAAGGTCACTTCCTTGTGCCTGTCCTTCCCAGCACAGAGCCCTGCCCCGCTCAGACTCACGCTCGGAACCCAAGACACCTGGGGAGCCAAGCAGGTGGCGGATCTGGGCGAGGGCGGCCACAGCTGCAGGCGGGGTGGAAGGGTGGGGGTGAGCACCCACGCCACGTGTGTCCTGGGGCTCTCCCTGCCCCCAGTGCCTCTGCTTCCCTGAGCTGATCCCCTGAATAGGGGCTGTGGGTGCCCCCAGCATCCATGTTGACCCCCCAGGGCCTGAGCGGACCCCAAGGGTCCTGAACACTCTTGCTGGAGAGCTCTTTCCTGGTGCACACCCACTGTCCCAGCTGCAGGGAACTGGAGCCACTATCCAGCCACGACCGCCCCCCAAACGCACGGGGGGGGGGGGGGGTGTCACCACTCCAGTGCTGGAGTATCTCAGACTGACCCCTGTGTCCCTGAGCTTGGAGACTGGAGCCTGGAGGCTGGATCGTGCACTCTGGGGGCAGCAGGTGGCTCCTGGGGGCGTCCTGCCCCAGCCCCCCAGGGCTTCCAGGTCCCCCAGCACCCTGTGCCCCTCAGCATGCCCTCAGGCCCTAGCACCCCTGTATCCCCAGCTCCCCAGACCCCTGCATCCCCAGGGCTCCCCAGCCGCCCTAGCCACCCAGCCCCAGCCCCCCAACACCCTACCCCTGGGCCCCCAGCACCTCTGGCCCCCAGCACCCCCAGCCCCCAGACCCCAGCATTCCTAGCCCCCCAGACCCCAGCATCCCTGGCCCCCCAGCACCCCCAGCCCCCAGCACCCCTGGTCCCCAGACCCCAGCATCCCTGGCCTCCCAGCACCCCCGGCCCCCAGACCCCAGCAACCCCGGCCCCCAGACCCCAGCATCCCTGGCCCCCCAGCACCCCCGGCCCCCAGCACCCCCGGCCCCCAGACCCCAGCACCCCCGGCCCCCAGACCCCAGCATCCCTGGCCCCCCAGCACCCCCGGCCCCCAGCACCCCCGGCCCCCAGCACCCCCGGCCCCCAGCACCCCCGGCCCCCAGACCCCAGCATCCCTGGCCCCCCAGCACCCCCGGCCCCCAGACCCCAGCATCCCTGGCCCCCCAGCACCCCCGGCCCCCAGACCCCAGCATCCCTGGCCCCCCAGCACCCCCGGCCCCCAGACCCCAGCATCCCTGGCCCCCCAGCACCCCCGGCCCCCCAGCACCCCAGCACCCCCGGCCCCCCAGCACCCCCGGCCCCCGCGGGCACTCACACCGCGAAGTGGTAGGCGAAGCACTTCCAGCCCGTGGGCCGCTCGAGAAAGTTGTAGACGCGGCCCTGGACGTGGGTGCGGGCCAGCAGCGGGCGGCGCGCGCTGTAGATGGACACGCGGGGGTCCAGGCTGACCGGCGGCCGCGGCTCGGGGGGCGCGGGGGCCGCGGGGGCCGCGAACAGCCCGGGGCCGCCCTCCAGCTCCAGCGCCAAGGCGCCCTTCCTGGCCGGGGCGTTGCCCCCGCGGGCGCCCCCCAGACGGCCCAGGCCCCAGCGCGCCCGCTCGGCCCGCGGCGGGGAGGCGGCCGCGGACATGGCCACCGGCGGCAGGGCGGCGGGAGAGGTGCGGGCAGTGCGGACAGTGCGGACACCGCCGGGGGGCCCGGGGCCTGGGGGCTGGGGCGGTCCCCGGGGACAACGCCCCGCCCGCCCGCCGGCACCCCGCCCCGCCCCGCAGAGCCCCAACCGCGCCCACCTGCCCGCGGCCGCCGCCGGGCCCACCTGATGGGCGGTTGGGGCGCTCACCTGTCGGCCCCGCCCACCTTCCGGGCCCGCCCTGCTGCTGGCCCCGCCCACCTGGTGGGCCCTAGTGTTCACCTGCTGGCCCCGCCCTCCTGGCGGCCCCGCCCACATGGTGTGCCCTTGTGTTCACCTGCTGACCCCGTCTACGTGCTGGCCCCGCCCTCCTGGCGGCCCCGCCCACCTGGCGGGTCCTTGTGTTCATCTGCTGGCTCCGCCTACATGCTGGCCCCGCCCTCCTGGCGGCCCCGCCCATCTGGCGGGTCCTTGTGTTCATCTGCTGGCTCCGCCTACATGCTGGCCCCGCCCTCCTGATGGCCCCGCCCACCTGGTGGGTCCTTGTGTTCATCTGCTGGCTCCGCCTACATGCTGGCCCCGCCCTCCTGCTGCCCCCCCACGTGGTGAGCCCTTGTGTTCATCTGCTGGCTCCGCCCACCTGCTGGTCCCGCCCCTTACTGGGCCATCTGTTGGCCCCGCCCTCCTGTTGGCCCCGCCCACCAGGTGGCCCTTTGTGTTCATCTGCTGGCTCCGCCCTCCTACTGGGCCATCTGTTGGCCCCGCCCCCTTCTGGGTCCGCCCACCTGGTGGGTCCTTGTGTTCACCTGCTGGCCCCGCCCACCTTCTGGCCCCGCCCACCTCCTGTGTGACCCTGGCTCCCAGCGCCCACCTGCTCGCTTGCTCCTGCGCACCATCTGGGCCTGTCAGGAGCGCACTCACCTGTGTGGGTGGCCCCGCCCACCAGCTCGGCTTACCCCGCCCACACTCACCTGCTCGGCCCGCCCAATTACTGGGGCTCACCTTCTGCACCTGCGCCCACCTGCCCACTCGGGCCCCTGCAGGCAATGTAGGCAAGGAGAGGTGCCCCGGCCATGCCGACTCCCACTGCCAGAGGACCCAGCCGGAGGGAGGGTGACCGAGCCCCTGAGACCAGCCCACACACCCCAGGGCCAGCGAACCACAAGAGGCTCCCCGGGGTCCCTGCAGTGACCCCTGCGATGGGACCATAGTGTCCCTGGCACTGGGACCTGAGCAGGCGGTCCCGCAGCACCCAGACACTCTGGGGAGGGGGGGTGAGGCGGGGCTGCCACTCGGACGCACTGCCCGCTGGCCAGCAGCACCCAGGTTCAGTCATGTGGTGCCCCCCTGCCCCCGCCGGGAATGGTGGGCACAGTCCAGTGCTGCCTTCCCAGGCCTCCGGAGCAGCATACGGCCTGTGTCACAGCAGGAGTGGTCCCCCCAGGGGGCGATGGGGGGCACAGAGGCGGGGACCCATCCCCAGATACGCCGAGCACCAGGGTGGGCAGGGACCCCGGGGAGCCAGGGCCATCAGCGAGTCGCCCTGCAGGCCGGGGACAGGCCAGCACGCAGGGGCTCTCAGAGCCCCAAGAAGAAGGAATGGGTCCCCCACACCCCCAGGTTAGGAGGACACTTACAGAGCCACGAGGGCGGGGACAGCAAGATCACCTGTCTCCCACGGAGCCAAGGCCACGGCGGAGGCTGCAGACCCCACAGAGACACCTGACCGAGTCCCTCGACAGCCCCAAGGCGGGAGCGACTGGGGTCCCCGTGCCTCGCCCAGACCCCCTCCCCAGCCCGAGCTCCCTCCTGGGGATGAGGAGCACCCCAGACCATACACTACACGGTGGCCGGCCGGGAAGGGCAGTGGGCAGGGACAATGGCAGGAAGAGGGCCTGAGACATGTGCGCTGAGGAAGGAGGCCGACGTCACGCAGAGCTAGGGAATGCAGATTCAGGGGTACACTGTGATAGCAGGGCTCACCTAACTGATGGGCCTGGAGCCAGGCGGCTGCGTCACCCCGGCTGGCGGCTGGCGGGGCAGGCAGCAAGCAGGTGCCCATGGAGCAGGTCCTGGAGGCCTCCTCTCGTCTCCAGGGACGGCCTGGGTGCATGGAAGAAAAGCAGAAGATGCCTGAGGCTCCTCTCTGGGCTGTCATTTCAGCAGAAGGAGAGAGGGAGAGAAAGGCGGAGGGCAGAGATAGAAAGAGGAGAGGGAGGGGGAGAGAAGGAAAGACAGTGGGAGGGAGAGGAAGAGAGAGACAGAGACGGAGGCTGTCCTGAGTCACAGACGGCTCAATGCCGCCCAAGCTGTCACTGGCGAGACAGGAGCCTGGGAGGAGCCATTGTGTCCTCTGCAGGGACACTGTGCACCTGTGAGTGCAGGTGAGTCAGGGAGAACTCCTTGGGAGCCAGGAAAGTCCATGGACGACCACGACGACGAGAGAGGAGTTCAAAGTCAAATCCGTGCAGCCGGTCCCCATGTGGAGGGGCTAGGCCCCACTGTGGCTTCCTTTACTCTCTGTCCCCTGGAGCCTCGGAGGGGCCACTCAGCCAGAGAGAAAGCTGAACCAAAAGGGCCATAGGCGAAGACATGGCAAATAGCTAAAGTGTCTGGATTCACCCAAATACTAAGAATTCACAAAGCCTCTGGGAGTCGGGCGGGTTAAGTGCAGGTGGCACAAAGCTCAAGGACCGGCAGAAGGATCCCAGTTCGAGCCCCCGGCTCCCCACCTGCAGGGGAGTCACTTCACAGGCGGTGAAGCAGGTCTGCAGGTGTCTGTCTTTCTCTCCCCCTCTCTGTCTTCCCCTCCTCTCTCCATTTTTCTCTCTGTCTCTGTCCAACAACGACAACAATAACTACAACAATAAAACAACAAGGGCAACAAGAGGAAATAAATTAATTAATTAAAAAAATCTTTAAAAACATCCACAAAACCTCTCACTGGCCCTTGTCAGGCTTCAGAGCTCACTCTGTCCCAAATGGCCAGGAAGCTGAAGTGAGGCTCTGTCCTTCTCTCCCTGCAAGGTCCCAACTCTAGGAGAACTGAGACACCAGACAAAGATGACAAGGGGGCCTGGTGGTGGCGTACCTGGCGAATCACACATGTCACAGCACACAAGGAACTGGTTCGAGCCCCTGGTCCCCACCTGCAGGGGGGAAGCTTCACGATTGGTGGAGCAGGGCTGCAGGGGTCTCTCTGTCTCTCTCCCTCTCTGTCTCCTTCCCTCTCAATTCCTCTCTGTCTCTACCCTATAATAGAGAAAGAAAGAAAGAAAGATTTTAAAAGAAAGGGTGTATTGCACCAAAGTAAAAGGCTCTGGGGTGGGGGAGGGTTCGAGTCCTGGGACATGATGGCAGAACAACCCTCAGAGGGGGTCGAATTGTTCTGAGAAGTCTTACGCATGTACAAACTACTGTACTTTGAGTGTTAATCATTAATCCCCCAATAAAGAAAAGATTTTTTTAAAAAATAAAGGAAAATAGAACACTGGTTGAAAAGAGAGACAGAGATGACATAAGAGGGGAGGTGGGGACCAGGAGACAGAGGACACACACACTCACTGGGGGGCTGAAAGCCTGAATTCTATTCCCGGCCTCATAGGTGTCAGTTGCCACTCTGTGTGGTATTAATTAAAATAAACCACACGGGGCGCCTCACCCAGGTGTCCTGGAGCCCCCCTCCCCAGAACCCTGCCCCACTAGGGAAAGAGAGACACTGACCGGGAGTGTGGACCCACCTGCCAACACCCATGTCCAGCGGAGAAGCAATTACAGAAGCCAGACCTTCCACCTTCTGCTCCCCATAAAGAATTTTGGTCCAGGGGGCTGGATGGTAGCGCAGCGAGTTAAGCCTAAGGATCCCGGTTGGAGCCCCCAGCTCCCCACCTGCAGGGGAGTCGCTTCACAAGTGGTGAAGCAGGTCTGCAGGTGTCTGTCTTTCTCTCCCCCTCTCTGTTTTCCTGTCCTCTCTTGATTTCTCTCTGTCCTCTCCAACAACAACAGCAATGACAAAAGAACAACAAAACAAAAAAGAATTTGGGTCCATACTCCCAGAGAGATAAGGCAATAGGGAAGCTTCCAATGGAGGGGAGGGGACATGGGACTCTGGGGGTGGGAACTGTGTGGGATCGTACCCTGTGATCTTACAATCTTGTTAATCATTATTAAATCATTAATAACATCTAAAAAAATAAAAATATATCTTACAGGGGCCGGGTGATGGTGCACCTGGTTGAGCGCACATGTCACTATTCTCAAGGACCTGGGTTCAAGCATCAGGTCCCCACCTACAGGGGGGAAGCTTTGTGAGCCGTGAAGCAGGGCTATGGTTGCCTTTCTCTCACCCTCTCCTCTCAATTTCTCTGTCTCTATCCAACCAATGAACAGATAAGGGGGCCGGGTGGTGGCACACCCGGTTGAGCGCACATGTTACCGTGTGCAAGGAACTGGGTTCGAGCTCCCAGTCCCCGCCTGCAGGGGAAAAGCTTTGTGAGTGGTGAACCTGTGCTGCAGGTGTCTCTCTGTCTCTCTCCCTCTGTACCACCCTCTTCCCTCTCAATCTCTGGCTGTCTCTATCTAATAAATAAATAAAGATAATTAAAAAATTAAATGAGGGAGTTGGGCGCTAATAAATAAATAAAGATAATAAAAAAATTAAATGAGGGAGTTGGGCGGTAGCGCAGCCGGTTAAGTGCTCATGGTGTGAAGCACAAGGACCGGCGTAAGGATCCCGGTTTGAGCCCCCGGCTCCCCACCTGCAGGGGAGTCGCTTCACAGGCGGTGAAGCAGGTCTGCAGGTGTCTGTCTTTCTCTCCCCCTCTCTGTCTTCCCCTCCTCTCTCCATTTCTCTCTGTCCTATCCAACAACGACAACAACAATAATAGCCACAACAATGATAAAACAACAAGGGCAACAAAAGGGGAAAAATGGTTTCCAGGAGCGGTGGATTCGTAGTGCAGGCACCGAGCCCCAGCAATAACCCTGGAGGCAAAATATTTTTTAATGAATAGATTAAAAAGTAAACTAAATTAATCTTAGAAAAGTGGTGGCCAGGGGTGTGCTCAGTGGTGGGTGCCAGACCTGCATGACTGAGGCACCCAGATCTCTTCCTCTCATAAAAGTAAATATGTGGGAGGCGGGCGGCAGCGCAGCGGGTTAAGCGCAGGTGGCGCAAAGCCCAGGGACCAGCGGAAGGATCCCGGTTCAAGCCCCCGGCTCCCCACCTGCAGGGGAGTCGCTTCCCAGGCGGTGAAGCAGGTCTGCAGGTGTCTGTCTTTCTCTCCCCCTCTCTGTCTTCCCCTCCTCTCTCCATTTCTCTCTGTCCTGTTCAACAACAACGACATCAATAACAACAATAATAACTACAACAACATTTAAAAAAAAACAACAAGGGCAACAAAAGGGAAAATAAATAAATAAATAAATAAATAAAATTTTAAAATCGAACAGCTGTTGTTTTAAAAATATTAAAAATAAATAAATATGTATATTTTTAATATTTTGTTTACTTTTTCTTGGATAGAGACCGAGAGAAATTGAAAGGGGGAGACAGAGACACACCTGCAGCCCTGCTTCACCACTCACAGAGCTCCGCCCCACCCTACCCCCCGCAGGTGGGGACCGGGGGCTCGAACCGGAGTCCTCATGCACTGTAGTGTGTGCGCTCAACCCAGTGCACCACCGCCCGGCCCCCAACATATTTTTCTCAAAGGGCCGTAGCCTGAGGGTCTGACGACGGCCCCCACAGGAGCAGCGTGGAGGCGTGGAGAAGTCGCCATGGTGGGGTCGGAGCTGTGCTGTCTCTCCTCTCTGCCCTGCTCCCTCTTTCCATCTCTGACATGCAGAGGTCTGCCAGGGGGAGCCGCACCCGCGCTTCCCAGCAAACAGCAGTAATAAGCTCCCTGGGCCCAGGGGAGGGCGTGTTGGGGGTCTGTCCAGGCTCCAGGTCGGACAGGGCATAGCGGGGGTATGCTACACAGCACCTGCACGGCGACCCGGGGGTCCCACCCGCCAGGAGAAGCCTTAGGTGCGCAGAGGAGCCGCTGGGTCAGAGCTGAGGCCGGCACCCCTCCCAGCTGGAGCGAGGTCTGCGCTGTGGTCACCTGACCCCACTGCCCCCCCCAGGGCTGGTCTACTGACGGCCCGGAAGGCTTGTGACCCGGTATCTGATGGAAGGCCCTTCTGGACACTTCTGCAACCTCCACTTCCTTCTCCAAACGCAGCAGCGATGTGCGGATATCTGGGGCTGGCAGCCGGGCCTGCCCTCGGGACAGACGTGTGACAACTTGGTTCTGGCTCAGGTGCCATTTTAGAGGACCACGGAATGCACTGGGGAGCTCTGTGGATGCTGGAGCATTGCTGTGGTGTCTCTCCTCTCTTGTTCTCTCTCCCTCAAAATTAGAATGGAGCTTCGGCCTTGGAGCAGGGAGGGTCTCACAGCCAGATCACAAGTGCCCGGGTCCCGGGTTCAATCCTGGAGCTACACAAAGGCAGAAGCCAAACAGGGGTCCAGGTGGTGGCACACCCGGTTAAGCGCACACATTACTATGTGCAAGGATCTGGGTTTGAGCCCTGGGTCCCCACCAGCAGGGAGGAAGCTTCATGAGTGGTGAGGCAGGGCTGCAGGTGTCTGTCTCTCCTCTCTATCCCCCTTTCAATTTCTGTCTCTGTGCAAGAAATACATAACATATTTATTTATTTTTACCAGAGCACTACTGAGCTCTGGCTGTCGGTGGTGTGTGAGATTGAACCTGGGACCTCAAAGCCTCAGGCAGGAGAGTCTGTTTTTGGAACCACTGGGCTGTCTTCCCCACCCCATAAAAATGACCCTCAGGGGGAGTCGGCGTTAGCGCAGCAGGTTAAGCGCAAGGATCCAGTTCGAGCCCCCGGCTCCCCACCTGCAGGGGAGTCGCTTCCCAGGTGGTGAAGCAGGTCTGCAGGTGTCTGTCTTTCTCTCCCCCTCTCTGTCTTCCCCTCCTCTCTCCATTTCTCTCTGTCCTAGCCAACATCGATGACAACAATAACTACAACAATAATAACTACAGCAACAATAAAACAACAAGGGCAACAAAAGGGAAGATAAATAAAGACATTAAAAAAAAATGACCCTCAGAGGCCTGCTTAGTGCAAGGGGCTCAGCTTAGAAGGGGGTGTGGTTGGCAGTGCCAGTACTGGGGGTCCCAGTGAAGGGGTCCATGTGTGGGGGGATCTTGGGCCCTGAGTGGTGCTGACAGAGTGTCAGTGGGGCCAGTACTGGGGGTCCCAGTGAAGGGGTCCGTGTGTGGGGGGGTCGTGGGCCCTGAGTGGTGCTGACAGTGTCAGTGGGGCCAGTACTGGGGGTCCCAGTGAAGGGGTCCATGTGTGGGGGGGCCGTGGGCCCTGAGTGGTGCTGACAGTGTCAGTGGGGCCAGTACTGGGGGTCCCAGTGAAGGGGTCCGTGTGTGGGGGGGCCGTGGGCCCTGAGTGGTGCTGACAGAGTGTCAGTGGGGCCAGTACTGGGGGTCCCAGTGAAGGGGTCTGTGTGTGGGGGGTCTTGGGCCCTGAGTGGTGCTGACAGTGTCAGTGGGGCCAGTACTGGGGGTCCCAGTGAAGGGGTCCATGTGTGGGGGGATCTTGGGCCCTGAGTGGTGCTGACAGAGTGTCAGTGGGGCCAGTACTGGGGGTCCCAGTGAAGGGGTCCGTGTGTGGGGGGGTCGTGGGCCCTGAGTGGTGCTGACAGAGTGTCAGTGGGGCCAGTACTGGGGGTCCCAGTGAAGGGGTCCGTGTGTGGGGGGGCCGTGGGCCCTGAGTGGTGCTGACAGAGTGTCAGTGGGGCCAGTACTGGGGGTCCCAGTGAAGGGGTCCATGTGTGGGGGGGTCGTGGGCCCTGAGTGGTGCTGACAGAGTGTCAGTGGGGCCAGTACTGGGGGTCCCAGTGAAGGGGTCCATGTGTGGGGGGATCTTGGGCCCTGAGTGGTGCTGACAGAGTGTCAGTGGGGCCAGTACTGGGGGTCCCAGTGAAGGGGTCCGTGTGTGGGGGGGTCGTGGGCCCTGAGTGGTGCTGACAGAGTGTCAGTGGGGCCAGTACTGGGGATCCCAGTGAAGGGGTCCGTGTGTGGGGGGGTCGTGGGCCCTGAGTGGTGCTGACAGAGTGTCAGTGGGGCCAGTACTGGGGGTCCCAGTGAAGGGGTCTGTGTGTGGGGGGTCTTGGGCCCTGAGTGGTGCTGACAGTGTCAGTGGGGCCAGTACTGGGGGTCCCAGTGAAGGGGTCCATGTGTGGGGGGGTCGTGGGCCCTGAGTGGTGCTGACAGAGTGTCAGTGGGGCCAGTACTGGGGGTCCCAGTGAAGGGGTCCGTGTGTGGGGGGGCCGTGGGCCCTGAGTGGTGCTGACAGAGTGTCAGTGGGGCCAGTACTGGGGGTCCCAGTGAAGGGGTCCATGTGTGGGGGGGTCGTGGGCCCTGAGTGGTGCTGACAGAGTGTCAGTGGGGCCAGTACTGGGGGTCCCAGTGAAGGGGTCCATGTGTGGGGGGGTCGTGGGCCCTGAGTGGTGCTGACAGTGTCAGTGGGGCCAGTACTGGGGGTCCCAGTGAAGGGGTCCGTGTGTGGGGGGGTCGTGGGCCCTGAGTGGTGCTGACAGAGTGTCAGTGGGGCCAGTACTGGAGATCCCAGTGAAGGGGTCCGTGTGTGGGGGGGTCGTGGGCCCTGAGTGGTGCTGACAGAGTGTCAGTGGGGCGGGGGGGGGGGGTGGCTCCAGGCCCCTGCTGGGTACTAGTGCCAGGAAGTGGCAGTGGGTGTGGCTGCCAAGCTCGATGGCCATGTGGTCCGGCGCCCTTGTTTGGAGGGAAAGGGCCTCCAAACATGACCCCTCGGATGCTGGGGGTCCCTCCGCCATCCTCATGTGCTGACCTTGGGAGCCAGGCCATGTGGGCCCTGGCCCCAGAGCACCCCGCCCACGTCCCGTCCTCCCTGGCTCAGCCCTGGGAGCTGGCACCAGGAGCCCTGCCCTGAGCATGAACTTGGAGGTGGCAGCCCAGCAGGTCCGGCCGGAGCCTGGAAGGGAAGAGGCGGGTGACTCAGCGGCCGGCCGGCAGGTCTGGGCGCCCCCTGAATTCCCAGCCCCGTGGCCCATGGTGAGGGGACGCCCTGCCGTGGGGACAGGGGCTCATCGGCCCCAAGAGAAGCCACCAGAGGAGCCTCAGGTGGGCAGAGCGTCTGTCCAGCCACCACTCCCCCCACCCCAGAACTGCCCAGGGCCGGAGAGCACTGTGCCCAGCCAGGTGTGGGCACCCCGGGGCCAAGGCTGTTGAGGTGCCAGGAGTCAGCCACGGGGAGGAGAAAGGAATGGAGATGTGGGTGAGTGAGTGGGCAGATGGAGGAATGGAGAGACAGACAGACAGACAGACAGACAGAATAGATGGTGGATGGATGCATTAATGGATTGTGGAATGGATGGGTGGGTGGATGCAAGAATGGATACCTGGATGGGTAGATGGATGAACAGATGGTGAATGGATGATACACTGGATGGATGGATGGTTGGATGATGGGTGAGTGGATGGATGGATGGATGGGTAGATGGATGGGTAGATGGATGGGTGGATGGATGATGGGTGGGTGGATGGATGGATGGATGGGTAGATGGATGGATGATGGGTGGGTGATGGATAGATGGATGGATGATGGGTGGGTGGATGGATAGATGGATGGATAGATGGTTGGATGATGGGTTGGTGGATGGATGGATGGATGGATAGATGGATGGGTGATGGGTGGATGGATGGATGATGGGTGATGGGTGGGTGGATGGATGGATAAATGGACAGATGGATGATGGTGGATGGATGGGCAATGGGTGAGGCAGGCAGGTAGATGACACTCACACAGAGGAAACTTCCCCTCAGCTCACTGTACAGACATCACATTTGCACTGACATCTTCACAAACAGCCTGTTTAGAATTGAAATTCTGGGCTTGGGAGACAGCATGATGGTTCTGTAGAAAGACTCTCATGCCTGAGACCCCAAAGGCCCCAGGTTCAAACCCCAGCACCATAATAAGGCAGATCTGAGCAGGACTCTGGGCTCCATCTATCTGTCTGTCTATCTATCTATCTATCTATCTATCTACCTCTGTGTATGTATCTTTCCCTCTGTATCTCTCTCATTAAAATAACAATAACAGCGGTAAAATACTAGAATAGAATCCAAACTGCCCATCCGCGGGGTCTCCTCGTCTTTAATTTCTCCCAGAGCCACTTGCACCCTTCCTGTCTCCCATCTGGGACTCTGCGGTGCTCCTAACACCCAGCACAGAGTGGCCCACAGAAGGTGCTCGGGAAGTCCGCGGGGACCAGTAGCCGGGGGTGCGGCTGGACAGACGGGCCCTGAGAGACACACAGCACCCTATTCTGCAGACCCAGGGAAGGGAGACGGGGTCAGGGGCCCCTGGGAGTCCAAGAGGGACAGGCAGAGGGGCGGCCAGCGACTATAGGGGTGGAGGGCCTGCACACGTGCGAGCACACGCACCTAGCACACACACACACACACACACACACACACACACACACGTTCACACATGCGCACTCACTCCCTCACACCCACACTCACCCCTCCTTGTGGCCTCCAGCTGGGAGGCCTCCTTATCTGCCACCTGGCGACCACCAGGCACCCCATGGGCATCGCTGGGGGGGTCCTTCCTGGAGCCCCAGAGTGACCGGGGAGGAGGGCAGCTGGGCCAGCCACCACCGCCCACCACCTCACTGGCCTGGAGCTGAGCGGAGGCAGGCTGCCTGGAGTGGGCAGGGGCAGCCCTGAGGGTCAGGGGCAGGAGGGGGCTTGGAAGGGAGCTGGGGGGGGGTGACTGGTTTTGCTCTGGGGTAACTGGGAGCCAGAAGGGTGGCTGTGAGAGAGCACAGTGCTGGGCAGAGAGCCCCGGAGTGGACGGGGGCCTGGGAAAGGAAGGGGGCACAGAGGCTGGGGTCCCGGGCTCCCACTGTGACACCCCCAGCAAGCCCCTGGGCCACCTGGCTGAGCTGAGACCCCTGGACTTGGGGCTCCTGGGTGTGGCCCTTGGAGCCGGGGCCTGGGGTCGGGCCTGGCCCTCAGTCACAGGGGCTCTGGCCGGGTGCCCGCCTGCCTGGACAGAGCTGGAGCCCCTGGGTCTGGCCTGGGCCTGTCCCACCGCGGTCCTGGGGCGCCCTCTGGTGGCCATCAGGCTACCTGCAGGCATCACAGGGTCTGGCTGCCCCCTTCCCAGAGCTCAGGGCTGGGGGCTCCCTGCCCGGGTCCCAAACCTCTGGGGGGCACCTTCTCCTCGTGTCCAGTGCCAGCTTGGGCAGCGGACAGCCAGGCCCCACTTTGCAGGCACCCAGAGGCCCAGGAGGGGTGCTGGAGCAGGTGGCCTGTGCAGAGACCACCCCTGGTGGGGTGGGGGGGCAGTACCCCTGCAGCCTGGCATCCTGACCTGCATGATGACCACCTGACGGAATGGCAGGCCAGTGGGGACCAGTCCCCGCCCCAGGGCCCCATTCTGGAGTCAGCGTTCCCACTCACAGGAGAGAATGTCGAGACACTGGGGTGTCAGGACGGGACAGGCCCAAGGGCAGGGCTCTTGACGGGGGGGGGGGGGTCAGAGGTGGGTGGTGCCAGGCCTGGCATTGGCCAGGGGCAGCGCAGGGGCAGGCCAATGGGCGAGGGCAGGGCGGCACAGAGCTGTGTGAGTCCAGGCTGGTCAGCAGCATGGCAGGACTCCGGGCGCAGAGTGGGCAGGTAGGTGCGGGCAGAGGGACCCTACCCTCTATCCCTTCTCACACCCACCACTCAATTGGCAAGGGGGAGTGCCCGGGCCCGGGGTGGTGCTGCCCAAGGAGGGACAGGGGTCTGTGCAGAGCTGGGCTGCAATCCCCAACTTCCCGGGGACACCCACACCCTCACTGGGGTCTGGGATCCAGTGCTGAGGCAACCTGAGGGCTTCCATGGGGTGAGTCAGTGGCACCCCCAGCAGAAAGCAAAGAATGTGTCTCAGTTTCCCCTCCGGGGCTGGCAGAGGCAGGATTCCCGCTTGGAGTCACGTAGGAGCCCCTGCACCCCCACCCCTCCAGGAAGAAGGGGCAAAGAGCCACACACCTGGTCATGCAAATCTGCCTTTGCATACCCCACCCCACCCCACCCTGGGGCTCTATTTGCCTGTGCCTGTCCACCCCCACCCGCCCCACCTGCAGACCCTCGGGCCTATGGCCTCCTGTCCCAGAGTGTAAGCTGAGGGGGGCACTGTCACCCCCAAGCCCCTCCAAGGCTTGCTCCTCTCCACCAGCCCCCCAATAAGCCTGAGGTTAGAGGTGGAGCTGATCAGCTTTCAAACCCCCCCACTACCACCAACACACAGCCGTGTGCCTCCCAAGTCAGGGGTTTGAGTCCAGATTTATTGAGGGGCGAGCCCACGACAAGAAGGGCCCTGCACCCAGATCCATGCCAGTACTTTGGGGCTGGTGGGTGACCCCCCAGATTCACGCCCACATGCCACCTGAGACAAAGCCTTCCCTGGAAGCCAGGTCCCCCAGGTGCACTGAGTAAGGACCAGGCGTGGGGGACGGGGGACTCCGAGGCCATGCCTTGTATCCCCAGAAGAGGGAAGTGGGGGCCCAGGACATGGCACAGAGACAGGGTGACTCGGTCACCAGCCCGGGAACCTGGGAGTCCCAGAAGCGGGAGTGGCCGGGGACAATCCCGCTCACGCCCCAGCCTGGCATGGGCCCTCCGCATCCCCACCTCCATCCTGAGTCGTCCCCTGGCCCCACTGAAGTGGGTGGCAGCCTGGACGCCTAGCCCCCAGCTCTGCCCCTGAGGAGGGAGGCAGGGTGTTCAACCCCAGGGCTGCAGCGTCTGCTGTTCCAGGCTGCAGCCTGAGTACCCCAGGGTGGGTCCCCCACACTGGCTGCCCAGGGTGAAGTGAGGGACCTGGACCCCACCTCTGGGCTCCAGGCCTGTGTCAGCTAGGCAAGGTCCTGGGGCGCCCTGGGCGTCCCTAGCAAGTGATCACAACACCTCAAAACCACACTCAACCCTTCTGGGGCCAGAGCGGGCTCCCAGCTCCTGCAGGCCAAGGTCACCCCACTCTGCCTAACTCCCCAGGAACCAACCAACCTTCCTTCCTTCCTTCCTTCCTTCCTTCCTTCCTTCCTTCCTTCCTTTTTTAAAGAGCCCTGCTCAGCTCTGGCTGATGGTGATGCTGGGGATTGAACCTGGGACCTCAGAGCCTCAGAATTGAGAATCTTATTGCAGAGTCATTATGCTGCCTGCCCAGCCCTCTCCCCACTTGGTTGTTAAATATTTTATTTGTTTTAATGAGAGATTTGAGACTTGCAGAGAGATAGGTTGTGAGAGAGGGGGGCAGAGAGGGACAGAGAAGAGCCTGGGCCCTCGGTGGCTCAGGCAAGAGTCTTTCTGCAGAAGCCCTGAGCTGTCTGCCCAGCCCTCCTCCGCCTATAAGGACACAGTCACCTGCCCAGGACCACCTGGTGCCCATCCTCAGGGGCCCTGTCACCCAGGAGGTCCTCCGACGGCAGGGTGGGGAGCTGGGACAGGCACTCAGGGGGAACATAACTGGACACCTACCTGGTGCCTGCCTGCCCTGTCACCTTCTGTGCAGGTGGCTCTGGGAGGAAAAGGACCCACCCTCTGTCACAGGGACCCTGCCCTGGGGTCCTCAGGGCCCTTGGAGATGTTGGAGGGCAGGGTAGGTGCCCCAGGTCCCCACCAAGTTTGCAGGGAGACAGAGCTGACCAGCAGGTTGGGGGTACGGCCACTGGTCCTCACGCTGGGGTGGAGGCACTGTCCTGCCAGGCTGGGGGCACGGCCATGGGGGCCGTGAGGGCTGGGCGAGGACTTCCTGCCTGGATCTTGGGGGCACCCCACAGCCCCTCTGTGCAGCCACGCCCGCCCCACCCCTGCCCTGGAGGCTGCAGGGACTGGGTCCCTGGTCCCTGGATCCCCGGCTGAGTCTTGGGGTCTCCAGGACGATCCCAGCCAGAACCCCCACAGCAGCGGGGACGGGAGCAGCTGGCCCGAGGCACCTGGCGTAGGGTGAGTGTCTTGGGCCTTGAGGGGTCACCACACCTCAGGAGGTGTTGGGTGGGAGACCCCCGGCTCTGAGGGGAGCTGGCACGACACCCACTGAAGAGGTGCAGTACTGGGCTTTGGGGGCTGTCCTGCTCAACATCCCTGCCCCTCTCCCAGCAGGGAGTTCCCCGTGAGGGAGGCTGGGGGCACCGGTGCCACCGGGAGGGGGCAGGGCCTGAGCCGAGGGGACATCGACTTCGGAGGCTGTGGGAAGAACCGAGGAAAGGTGAGGGCCCCAGATCCTAGACCCACAGCTGCAGACCAGACAGCAAACACCAGACCCAGCCCAGACCCAGAACTGTAGCCCAGACCCCAAACCTCAAACCCCAGTCCAGAGCCAAATCCCAGCCAGACCCCAACCAACACCACAGACCCCAAACCCCCAACTCAAACCCCAGCCCCCAACCCCCAGCCCAGACCACAAACCCAACCCCCAGACCCCAACCCCAACCCCCAGCCCAGACCCCAACCCCCAGCCCAGACCAAAAACCCAAACCCCACACCCCAGCCCAGACCCCAACCCCCCGCCTAGACCCCCAACCCCAAACCCCAGCCCAGACCCCAACCCTGAACGCCAGCCCCCCAGCTCGGCTCCTCCCATGTCCCCCTGCCCACGCCTGCTGCCCCCCACTGCCCACACTCCGTGCCAGACCCCACCCGGCCCGCCCCCACAGTTCGTGAAGGTGCCCAGCAGCATGGCGGCCTCAGCACTCTTTGACCTCCTGCTGAATGAGTGGCGCCTGCCTGCGCCCAGCCTGGTGGTGTCACTGGTGGGCGAGGAACAGGCCTGCCCCGTGCGGGCACGGCTCCGGGACACACTGCGCAGGGGCCTGGTCAAGGCTGCCCAGAGCACAGGTAGACCCCCACCTCGAACCCAGGACTCAGACCTGGACCCCAGACCCCAGGAGCCCAGACCCTAGACACTAGTCCCCCAGCCTCCAGCCCCAGACACCAGGCTCAGACCTGGATCCAGACCCCAGGACCACCGGACCCCAGACCCTGGACTCTCAGACCTGAGACACTGGTCCCATAACACTCAGACACCAGCCCCAGGACCCTAGACCCAGACCCTAGGACCCCAGCCCTAGCCCCCCACCCGAGAAGGGGCAGAGGAGCCCTGGGTGGGGCTGAAGCCTGGTCACTGGGAGAGTGTCCAGCAGAGTCGGGGCTGCCTGCGGGCGGGCGGGCGGGCGGAGTCTGGGCAGCGAGGCCAGGCCGGTGGACACCCCGCCCTCAGGTGCCTGGATCCTGACGAGCGCCCTACGGGTGGGCCTGGCCCGCCACGTGGGGCAGGCGGTGCGTGACCACTCTCTGGCCAGCACGTCCTCCAGGGCCCGCGTGGTGACTGTCGGCCTGGCCTCGCTGGACCGTGTGCTGCACCGCCAGCTACTGGACCCCGTGCCGGTCAGTACCCGCACCTGCTAACCCGGGGGGACCCCTCTGGACACAATCTGGGGCTCCTGGGGCCAGGCCAGCAGGACAGAGGGGACACCCCCACCCCCAGACAGAAAAGTGCTGGAGGAGACAGGACAGGGCTGGGAGTCAGCTGGGGAGGAAGGAGAGGAGGGGAAGAGAGCAGAGGGGAGGAGCGAGAAGAGGGTGTGGAGAGAGAGAAGATGGGGAGGGGGAGGGGGACAGGAGGAGCCCAGACAGACCAGCAGGTGGCAGTGCTGACCCGTGGGGTGTCAGCTTGCACCCTGGGGATGGGCGCCTGAGCTCCCGGGCTGCTCAGGTTGGGCTGGACCCACGGGCTATCCTTACGGCGGGTGTGTGGACCAGGAGGACAGTCCCGTCCACTACCCTGAGGATGGCGGGGGCAGCCCGGGCCCCCTGAGTGCCCTGGACAGCAACCACTCCTACTTCATCCTGGTGGAGCCGGGGCCCGGGGGCCAGGACGGGGCCACGGAGCTGCTGCTTCGGCTGGAGAAGCAGTTCTCACAGAGGACCGGCTACGGGGGTGAGGGCTGGCCGGGCAGGGGTGGGAGGCAGGAGCCTGGGCAGGGGGCCACCCAGGTCGGGGGTCTTGCTGCCTGCAGGGGGATTATGAACATAGCCCACGTGAAGCCACCCTGGCCTGGGCAGCTGTCTGTCCCCAGAGTGACCTCTGAGTCACAGAGGACAGGGCCTAGTGGGCACACGGGGTCCCACCCGCTGCACTCAGGAACCCCTGGGAAGGACCCTCCCCAGCTGGCGGGCTCCCCCAGGACCCACACAGCCCATCTTCAACGCCCAGGGGACCTTGGGATCCTGGGTGACCGTCCCCGAACACCCAGCTGTAGCTATGGGACCAGGGTGACAGGCTGCCTGTCTGCCCTGAGAGCCCCCCACCCGGGCAGGACAGACAGATGGCCGCCAGCTCCAGGCTGACCCCCTCCCACAGGTGCCGGCGGCAGCATGGAGATCCCCGTGCTCTGTCTGCTTATTAACGGTGACCCCAGCACCCTGGAGGTAGGTCCGGGTGGGAGGGGTGAGGCTGGGCCCCACAACCCTCCAGGGGTACCCTGGCCAAAGTGCCACCCACCCACTGTCCCCAGAGGATCTCCAGGGCCGTGGAGCACGAGGCCCCGTGGCTGGTGCTGGCCGGCTCGGGGGGTGTGGCCGACGTGCTGGCCGCCCTCCTGGGTCAGCCCCAGCTCCTGCTACCTCCCGTGGCCGAGAAGCAGTTCCGGGAGAAGTTCCCGGGGGAGCGCTTCTCTCGGGAGGACGTCCTGCACTGGACCCAGCTGGTAGGACCCCCTCACCGAGTCCTGTCTCTGGGCCTCATGGGGCGGGGGTGCCCCGGGGTGCACGGGGGCTGCTCCAGGGCAATCCGTGGGGACACAGCCTCTGGCAGCGTGGGGTCACGGTCACCGCGGGCCCCGTCCCCAGCTGCAGAAGATCGCCGCCCACCAGCATCTGCTGACCGTCTACGACTTCGAGCAGGAGGGCTCTGAGGAGCTGGACACGATCATCCTCCGGGCACTGCTCAAGGGTGAGTGCCACAAGGGCGCGGCGGGGCTGTGGGCAAGGGTGCCGGCTGTCTCCAGGTGACAGGCAGCTGAGAGCTGGAAGGGGCAGGGCAGAGCAAGTCCCTCCACGCGAGTCTGAGGCTCCCCTAGCTGGCCGTGGGGGTCTCGGGAGCCCTCAGCTTTGGGGGCATGAGCCTGGGCTCGGCGGAGCCTCCATGCCACAGAGTGCTGCCCCCCCAACCCCGCCCAGGGGCGCCTGACACGCAGTGTCGCCCTGCCCCTCCTCCCCCAGCCTGCAAGAGCCAAAGCCAAGAGGCTCGGAACTACCTGGACAAGCTCAGGCTGGCCGTGGCCTGGGACCGCGTGGACATGGCCAAGAGCGAGATCTTCAGTGGAGACGTGGAGTGGAAGGTGCCCGCCTGTCAGAGCACTGACATGCTTACTGCACTGAGTCCAGTGTCCCTGAGTCCAGCGTCCCTGAGCCCGGTGTCCCTGAGCCCGGTGTCCCTGAGCCCGGTGTCCCTGAGCCCAGTGTCCCTGAGCCCAGTGTCCCTGAGTCCAGCGTCCCTGAGCCCGGTGTCCCTGAGTCCGGTGTCCCTGAGTCCAGTATCCCTGAGTCCAGTGTCCCCGAGCCCGGTGTCCCCGAGTCCAGTATCGCTGAGTCCGGTGTCCCTGAGCCCGGTGTCCCTGAGCCCAGTGTCCCTGAGTCCGGTGTCCCTGAGCCCGGTGTCCCTGAGTCCGGTGTCCCTGAGCCCGGTGTCCCTGAGTCCGGTGTCCCTGAGCCCAGTGTCCCTGAGTCCAGTGTCCTTGAGTCCTTCGTCCCTGAGCCCAGTGACCCTGAGCCCGGTGTCCCTGAGTCCAGCATCCCTGAGCCCGGTGTCCCTGAGCCCAGCGTCCCTGAACCCGGTGTCCCCGAGCCTGGTGTCCCTGAGCCCGGTGTCCCTGAGCCCAGTGTCCCTGAGCCCGGTGTCCCTGAGCCTGGTGTCCCTGAGTCCAGTGTCCCTGAGCCCAGTGTCCCTGAGTCCGGTGTCCCTGAACCTCAGTATCCATGATGCCAATTGTCCATAAGCTCCATGTCCCTGACACCCATGTCCTTGAGCCTTGGTGTCCCTGACCCCAGTGACCTTGACCTCTAGTGCCACCGACCCCAGTGACCTTGACCTCCAGCACCACTGACCCCGATGTCCTTGAGCCTCGGTGTCCCTGACCCGTGACCCTGACCTCCACACTGACCTCCATGTCTTCGAGCGTCGGTGTCCCTGACCCCAGTACCCCGACCCCAGTGACCTTGACCTCCAGTGCCACTGGACCCCAATGTCCTTGAGCCTCAGTGTCCCTGGCCCCCAGTGACCCTAACCCCAGTACCACTGACCCCCCAGTGACCTCGACCTCCACACTGACCCCCATGTCCTTGAGCCTCGGTGTCCCTGAGCCCCGTGTCCCTGAGCCCCAGCCCCAGTGGCTGTAGGTCCGCGGCTTTGGCCAGGGTGGGGGTCAAGGGTCAGGGTGGGCGCTGGCCCCGGCTGACCCCTGCCGGCCCGCAGTCCCGGGACCTGGAGGAGGTGCTGATGGACGCCCTGGTCGGCGACAAGCCCGAGTTCGTGCGCCTGCTGGTGGACAGTGGGGCGGACGTGGCGGACTTCCTGACTTACGGACGGCTGCAGCGGCTGTACCGCGCGGCGCCCCCCAAGGGGCTGCTCTTCCGCCTGCTGCAGCGCAAGCACGAGGAGGGCCGCCTGACGCTGGGGCTAGGGGCGCCCCGGGAGCCCCCCGCGCCCGCCTTCTCCCTGCACGACGTGTCGCGCCTGCTCAAGGACTTCTTGCAGGATGCCTGCCGCGGGCTGTACCAGGTGGGCGGGGCCAGGTCGCCGGTGGGCGGGGCCACCCGAGCTGGTAGGCTGGCAGTCGAAGGGGCGGGGCCACGGTGGGCGTGGTGACCGACGGGCTTGGTCACTATTGGCGAGGCGGCTGGTGGTGGGCGGGGCGATCGGTGGGGCGTGGCCGCAGAGGGCGGAATGAGCGACGGGGCGTGGTCACTGGTGGGAGGGACGTGATCACCGTTTGCAGGGGAGATCCGTGGGGCGTGGTCACTGGTGGACGACGGGGGGGGGAAGTGTGGGCGGGGCGAGCGACGGGGCGTGGTCACTGGTGGATGAAGGGGGGGGCTTGTGGGCGGGGGAAGAGAAGGGGCGTGGTCACTGGTGGTAGGGACGTGATCACCGTTTGCAGGGGAGATCCGTGGGGCGTGGTCACTGGTGGACGACGGGGGGGGGGTGTGGGCGGGGCGAGCGATGGGGCGTGGTCGCTGGTGGGAGGGACGTGATCACCGTTTGCAGGGGAGATCCGTGGGGCGTGGTCACTGGTGGACGACGGGGGGGGGAAGTGTGGGCGGGGCGAGCGACGGGGCGTGGTCACTGAAAGGGGGCGCAGGCGAATGATAGTGTGGCTGCTGTGGGCGTGGCCTCCAGGGAGAGGGCGGGGCTTCAGGGGCGGAGCCACCGTGGGCAGGGTCAGCAGTGGGGGCGGGACCTCCCGGGGCTGGGGGGGGGGTCAGGCGGGGTTGTTCGGCTTTGCAGGTGGAGGTGGACCGTGGGGTGCGGGGTGTGGCCCGCGGGGGCTGCCGAGGAGCTCACCCCCAGTTCAGCAGGAGCGGGGTCCAGCCCGGCGGCCCGGCGGCCAGAAGTGGCAGCTGGACTTGAACCAGAAGAGCGAGAAGCCGTGGCGGGACCTGTTCCTGTGGGCGGTGCTGCAGAGCCGCCACGAGATGGCCACCTACTTCTGGGCCATGGTGAGTGCCTGGGGTCCGGGTGGGGGCCCGGGGGCGGCCGGCGCCTGGGCAGCTGCGCTGCTCACCACCCGCGTCCAGGGCCAGGAGGGTGTGGCCGGGGCCCTGGCCGCCTGCAAGATCCAGAAGGAGATGGCGCACCTGGAGCGCGATGCCCAGGCCGGCCGCGCGCTGCGCGAGGCCAAGTACGAGCAGCTGGCCCTGGGTGAGTGCGGGCACGGCCCTGGGTGAGTGTGGGTGTGGGCACGGCCCTGGGTGAGTGTGGGCAGCTGGCCCTGGGTGAGTGCGGGCACGGCCCTGGGTGATTGCGGGCACGGCCCTGGGTGAGTGTGGGCAGCTGGCCCTGGGTGATTGCGGGCATGGCCCTGGGTGAGTGTGGGCATGGCCCTGGGTGAGTGCGGGCATGGCCCTGGGTGAGTGTGGGCATGGCCCTGGGTGAGTGTGGGCACGGGCATGTGGCACGGCCCTGGGTGGGGGTGCGGCGGGGGGGCCGGCCTGACGGTGGGGCCCACCCACCCCAGACCTCTTCTCCGAGTGCTATGCCAACAGCGAGGACCTGGCCTTCGCCCTGCTGGTGCGCCGGAACCGCGGCTGGAGCAGAACCACCTGCCTGCACCTGGCCACGGAGGCCGACACCAAGGCCTTCTTCGCCCACGATGGGGTGCAGGTGGGGCGGGGGTCTCGGAGGCCCAGCCCTTCTCCCTAAGGGGAGGCTGCAGCCGGGCACAGCCGGGCATGGCCGGGCAGGGGTCTTCACGCCGATGCTGGAGGAGCTGGCTGCTTGGTGTGGCCAGCACCCTGACCACAGGCCCGGAGTGAGCCCATGCGTTCTGTGTTGTAGGCTTTCCTGACCAGGATCTGGTGGGGGGACATGGCCTCGGGGACACCCATCCTGCGGCTGCTGGGCGCCTTCCTCTGCCCCGCCCTTATCTACACCAACCTCATCACTTTCAGGTCTTGGGTCTCCATCCCTCCCCCCACGCCCCCCGAGGCAGGTGAGACCCCCCCTTCCAGGCCCTGAGGGTCTCCTGTGCCCACAGGGAGGAGGCCCCTCTGCGGCCGGGCCCGGAGGAGTCGCCGGAGCTGCACAGCCTGGACCCAGAGAAGGAGCTGCTCCGCGGCCCAGGGTGAGGGCGGGGATGCGGCCGTGCTGGGCGCCTCCCGGGCAGAGGGCAGCTCCCGGGCGCCCGGCTCACGGCTGGCACGGTCCCCCCCCCCCCAGGGCGAAGGAGCCAGCCCCCGACCACAGGGCTCCGGGCGGCCGTGGCCCACAGGCGATCTTCCTGCTGACACGCTGGCGCCAGTTTTGGGGCGCACCCGTGACCGTGTTCCTGGGGAACGTGGTCATGTACTTTGCCTTTCTCTTCCTCTTCACCTACGTCCTGCTGGTGGACTTCAGGCCGCCTCCCCAGGGCCCCTCGGGGCCTGAGGTCTCTCTCTACTTCTGGGTCTTCACGCTGGTGCTGGAGGAGATCCGGCAGGTTGGTGGTGTGGCCGGCGCCCCGTCCCAGATCCAGACTGAGCCCTTATCTGTTGCTCCTGAGCCCCGAGCCCAGATCCAGACTAAACCTGAGCCCTGCTCCTGGATGAGCCCTAATTTCAGGTCCAGACTGAGCCCCAATCCCAGATTCTAGATGCTGAGCCTTGACCCCAGCTCCAGACCAGACCCAGCTCCTCAGCCCCTGGCCCGGGTGGGGAGGGCCGCCTCTGGGTGGGGTACAGGCAGCTGCCGAGGACGCTGGGCCCCTCTGCCAGGGCTTCTTCACCGACGAGGACACACACCTGGTGAAGAAGTTCACGCTGTACGTGGAGGACAACTGGAACAAGTGTGACATGGTGGCCATCTTCCTGTTCATCGTGGGGGTCAGCTGCAGGTCCGGGCGCAGGCCCTGCCGGGACACCGGGCAGGACAGACACTCTGGGAGGGCCGCGTGGGCCGGCCACCCTCACCCGTGCCCTCTTTCAGGATGCTGCCAGCTGTGTTCGAGGCTGGACGCACGGTGCTAGCCATCGACTTCATGGTGTTCACGCTACGTCTTATTCACATCTTTGCCATCCACAAGCAGCTGGGCCCCAAGATCATCATCGTGGAGCGGATGGTGAGCCCGCAGGCCTGCTGGGGGTACAGAGACCCCCTCCTGGACCAAGCTCGGGGGGGGGTACAGAGACCCCTCCCTGGACCACCTCCGGGGGGGGTACAGAGAGCCCTCCCTGGGATACTGAGACCCCTCCCTGGACCAAACTCTGGGGGCGGTAGAGACCCCCCTTGACCAAACTCGGGGGTACTGAGACTCCCTCCCTGAGAGAACAGAGACCTGGACCAACCTCTGGGGGGTACTGAGACCCCCCACGACCAACCTCTGGGGGATACTGAGACCCCTCCCTGGACCAAACTTGGGGGGTACAGAGACCCCTCCCCAGGAGAACAGAGACCTGGACCAACCTCTGGGGGGTACTGAGACCCCTCCCTGGGGCACAGACATGCCAGCCTGGACTACAGACCCCTGCCGCTGGGCCTGCCCCCCGGGCACAGACCCTCTGACTGGGCGCAGAGGCACCCCGCCTGGCCCTGGCCTGAGCGTGCGGTGACCCCTGGCCCGCCTGGGACCGTGCCCGAGCCCCGTGTCCCCTGCAGATGAAGGACGTCTTCTTCTTCCTCTTCTTCCTGAGCGTGTGGCTGGTGGCCTACGGGGTGACCACGCAGGCCCTGTTGCATCCGCACGACGGCCGCCTGGAGTGGATCTTCCGCCGCGTGCTCTACCGGCCCTACCTGCAGATCTTCGGGCAGATCCCGCTGGACGAGATAGACGGTCAGCGTCCGCCGGGGCCGCGGAACTAGGCGGGCGCGCAGGGCGCGGGGGGAGCGGCACCAAACCTGGGTGCCGGGGGTGTCTCCCCACGAAGCCCCCACCCACGGGAACTGTCTGCGGACGCCCCTCCCCCTGCCCCCAGAGGCCCGCGTCAACTGCTCCCTGCACCCGCGGCTGCTGGAGGACTCCCCCTCCTGCCCCAACCTCTACGCCAACTGGCTGGTCATCGTCCTGCTGGTGGCCTTCCTGCTGGTGACCAACGTGCTGCTCATGAACCTGCTCATCGCCATGTTCAGGTGCCTCTCACCCCCCACCCCGCGGGCCCCAGGCGGGGGCGGCCGGCGAGGGCAGCCCCCGGGGGCCCGGCGCTCAGGGCCGGCGCCTCGCAGCTACACGTTCCAGGTGGTGCAGGGCAACGCGGACACGTTCTGGAAGTTCCAGCGTTTCCACCTGATCGTGGAGTACCACGAGCGGCCGGCGCTGGCGCCCCCCCTCATCCTGCTCAGCCACCTCAGCCTGCTGCTCAAGGGGCTGCTCCACGGGGGCGCGCCCAGGAAGCGGGCGCGCCTGGGTGAGCCCGGCGGGGCGGGGCGGGGCAGGGGACGGGACCCCGGAGGGCGGCGCCTAGAGCCTCCCTGTCCCCCCCCTCTGCCCCCAGAGCGGGAGCTGCCGGAGCCGCTGGACCAGAGGGTGGTGACGTGGGAGGCCGTGCAGAGGGAGAGCCTGCTGGGCCGGCTGGAGCGGGGGCGGCGGGAACGGCCAGAGCAGCTGCTGGCCAAGACGGCACACAGGTGCCGCGCGCCCCTCGCACCCTGGGCCTCTGGGGGTCGCCGGGGGGGTGGTGGTGCTGGGAGGGCCCGCGTGGCAGGGCGGCATTCCCCGGCCCTTAGTCCCGCTGCCCCGCCCAGGGTGGACCTGCTGGCACAGCACCTCGCGGGGCTGAGGGAGCAGGACAAGCACATCCGAGGCCTGCAGTCCCAGGTGGGTGAGCGGCGTCTGCCCACCTGTCCATTCTGTCCCTGCCCACCTGCCCCATCCCTCCTGTCCCTGCCCACCTGCCCCATCCCTCCTGTCCCTGCCTGCCTGCCCCATCCCTCCTGTCCCTGCCCACCTGCCCCATCCCTCCTGTCCCTGCCTGCCTGCCCCATCCCTCCTGTCCCTGCCCGCCTGCCCCATCCCTCCTGTCCCTGCCTGCCTGCCCCATCCCTCCTGTCCCTGCCCACCTGCCCCACCCGCGCGCTCCGGGCTGTGGGCTGTGGGGCCGGGTGCTGTGGCCGCCGGCTCCCACGCGCCTCCCACTCCAGGTCACCTACTGCACCATGCTCCTGTCCTCCGTGGCCGAGGCGCTGGCCCAGCGCGGGCCTCCCGGTAGGCGCGGGCGCCCTGGCTCGGGGAGGGGTGGCCACGACGAAGCCGGGCTCGCGGGACCCACCCGACGCCGCCCCTCGGCTGGTGAGCTCCAGGCCGCCTCCCCGACGGGCTCCCGACTTCTCCCTCCACAGGGTCTGCCGCCCACGGAGGGCAGGGGGGTGGCACGGAGTCCCCGGAGGCCGGCCGGCCGCCCTCGGACCCCTGAGCCGATGGAGTGCCACCCACCTCCTCACCAGGACGGGCCCAGAGCACCCGTGAGGGGCCCACCCCGCATCCTCCCTAAGACCGAGCTTAGCTTCCTACCCCAGGGCGTTGAGTGTTTCTGTCCCGAGTTCCGGGCCGGTGTGCGGTGTGGACCCCGTCCCGTGGGCGAGGGCTGCGCGTGGCTCCCGCTCCTCAGAGACCCCCGCGGGGACCCTGCAGCTAACCAGCATCCCCGTGGGACGGGGCGGGGGGTGGGGCGGGGGACGGGACGGGGTGTCGGGGACAGAGCCCCGGGAGGGACACACAGCCTTGGAGGGACACACGGCCTAGAGGGACACTCAGCCCCGGAGGGACACACGGCCCCAGAGGGACACACGGCCTAGAGGGACCCACGGCCTAGAGGGACCCATGGCCTAGAGGGACACAAGGCCCCAGAAGGACACACAGCCCGGAGGGACACTCGGCCTAGAGGGACACAAGGCCCCGGAGGGACACACGGAGGGACCCACAGTCTAGAGGGACACATGGCCCCGGAGGGTCACATGGCCTAGAGGGACCCACGGCCTAGAGGGACACAAGGCCCCCCGGAAGGACACACAGCCCGGAGGGACACTTGGCCTAGAGGGACACACGGCTCCGGAGGGACACTCGGCCTAGAGAGACCCACGGCTCAGAGGGACCCACGGCCTAGAGGGACCCACGGCCTAGAGGGACACACGGAGGGACCCACAGTCTAGAGGGACACACGGCCGGCCCCAGAGGGACACACGTAAGGGACCCACTGCCCCGGAGGGACACACGGCCTAGAGGGACCCACGGCCCAGAGGGACACACGGAGGGACCCACAGTCTAGAGGGACCCACGGCCCCGGAGGGACCCGCGGAGGGACCCGCGGCAGGACGTGTGGTGCAAAGGCCTCTGGGAGGCGGCTCCGCAGGTGTGCGGCTGTGCGGCTGGGGCAGGGAGGCCAACGCACACGCAGGGTCCACAGGCCTTTACTGCCCCCCGCCCGCGGCCTCAGTCCCCCGCGTCGCTCTGGTGTCGCAGGTGCTCCCTGCTGCGCTTCCTGCCGCCGCGGAAGTGGGAGCCGCCAGTCCCGGTGGTCTGGGCGGCCCCGGTGGTCTGGACGGTCCCGGCGGTCCCGGTGGTCTGGGCGGCCCCGGTAGTCTGGACGGCCCCGGCGGTCCCGGTGGTCTGGGCGGCCCCGGTGGTCTGGACGGTCCCGGCGGTCCCGGTGGTCTGGGCGGCCCCGGTAGTCTGGACGGCCCCGGCGGTCCCGGTGGTCTGGGCGGCCCCGGTGGTCTGGACGGTCCCGGTGGTCTGGACGGTCCCGGTGGTCTGGGCGGCCCCGGTGGTCTCGACGGTCTCGGCGGTCCCGGTGGTCCCGGCGGCCTCGCTGCCCTCGCTGCCCTGCGCGCCCGCCTCCTCGGGTTCGGGGCCAGACAGGTGGGGCAGCCGCACAGCCGCCCCGCCCGCCCGCCCCCCGCCCGGCTTCCTCCGCGGCCCCGCGCCCGGCCGGAACCGCACCCGGCCCGCGCCCGCGGTGTCCTGGGCCGGGGCGGCGGGCGGGGGCGGCTCCCGGGCCCGGGCCGAGGCGTCCAGGCTGTACCGGGTCCAGCGCTCGGGGTGGGCCACGTAGTCGGGGACGGGGGGCGCCCGGGGGCCGGGGCCGGGGTCGGTCGTGCCCGGGGTCCGCCGCGCCGCCCCCTCCAGGCCGTCGAAGATGCGGCGGCTGCGCCGGGAGAAGGTGAGGCTGGCGCCGCGCAGGCGGAAGGGCCGGGCCGCGGGCGGGCGGGGGGCGCGGGCCGGGGGCTGGGGGCCGGCGTCCGCGTCCGAGTCCGAGTCCGAGTCCCAGGGCAGAACTTGGCGCCGCTCCAGCCGCGGCCCCGCCTCCGCCTCCGCCTCCGCCTCCGCCATGTGTGTCCGCGGGGCGTCCAGAGCAGCCGGACCGACGGACGGACTGACGGGGCTCAGGCTGGGGCGGCGCCCGTGGGGGAGGCGGGGCCGGGCAGGGGGGGCAGGGGCCGGAGGGGCAGATGGGCAGGAGGAGCCGGTGGGAAGGGGCAGGAGGGACAGGAGGTGCAGGTGGGCAGGGGGGCCCGGACAGGCGGTCAGGGGCAGGGGGGCAGGAATGGCAGGAGGGGCAGGCGGTCAGGGGCAGGAGAGGCAGCAGGGGCAGGTGGGCAGGAGGGGCCGGTGGGAAGGGGCAGGAGGGGCAGGTAGGACAGGCGGTCAGGGGCGGGGGGGCAGGAATGGCAGGAGGGGCAGGCGGTCAGGGGCAGGAGAGGCAGCAGGGGCAGGTGGGCAGGAGGGGCCGGTGGGAAGGGGCAGGAGGGGCAGGTAGGACAGGCGGTCAGGGGCGGGGGGGCAGGAATGGCAGGAGGGGCAGGGGGTCAGGGGCGGGGGGGCAGGAATGGCAGCAGGGGCAGGCGGTCAGGGGCAGGGGGGCAGGAATGGCAGGAGGGGCAGGCGGTCAGGGGCAGGAGAGGCAGCAGGGGCAGGTGGGCAGGAGGGGCCGGTGGGAAGGGGCAGGAGGGGCAGGTAGGACAGGCGGTCAGGGGCGGGGGGGCAGGAATGGCAGGAGGGGCAGGGGGTCAGGGGCGGGGGGGCAGGAATGGCAGCAGGGGCAGGCGGTCAGGGGCAGGGGGGCAGGAATGGCAGGAGGTCAGGGGCAGGGGGGCAGCAGGGGCAGGAATGGCAGCAGGGGCAGGCGGTCAGGGGCAGGGGGGCAGGAATGGCAGCAGGGGCAGGCGGTCAGGGGCAGGGAGGCAGGAATGGCAGGAGGGGCAGGCGGTCAGGGGCAGGGGGGCAGGAATGGCAGGAGGGGCAGGCGGTCAGGGGCAGGGGGGCAGCAGGGGCAGGAATGGCAGCAGGGGCAGGAATGGCAGCAGGGGCAGGCGGTCAGGGGCAGGGGGGCAGGAATGGCAGGAGGGGCAGGCGGTCAGGGGCAGGAGAGGCAGCAGGGGCAGGTGGGCAGGAGGGGCCGGTGGGAAGGGGCAGGAGGGGCAGGTAGGACAGGCGGTCAGGGGCGGGGGGGCAGGAATGGCAGGAGGGGCAGGCGGTCAGGGGCAGGAGAGGCAGCAGGGGCAGGTGGGCAGGAGGGGCCGGTGGGAAGGGGCAGGAGGGGCAGGTAGGACAGGCGGTCAGGGGCGGGGGGGCAGGAATGGCAGGAGGGGCAGGGGGTCAGGGGCGGGGGGGCAGGAATGGCAGCAGGGGCAGGCGGTCAGGGGCAGGGGGGCAGGAATGGCAGGAGGGGCAGGCGGTCAGGGGCAGGGGGGCAGCAGGGGCAGCAGGGGCAGGAATGGCAGCAGGGGCAGGCGGTCAGGGGCAGGCGGTCAGGGGCAGGGGGGCAGCAGGGGCGGTCAGGGGCGGGGGGGCCGCACAGCCGGTCAGGGCCGGTGCAGGCGGGAAGCCCGGTGGCAGGCGCCTCCCGGTCGGGCTCAGCGGCCGCGGGGAGCTCGGGGGCGAGAGCGCGGCGTCGGGTCCGTCGGGGGTGAGCGGCCCCTCTGCGCAGGCGCGGGGACACGGCGGGGAGTGAGCCGGTCACGAGCCGCGGGGACGCGGCACCCGCGGGAGTCTCCGGGCCGCCCGCCGCCATCCGCACGCCTCCATCTTGCGCCGCGCAGGGCCCCCTGGGAAGCCGAGTCCCGACGCCGGCAGCGCCGGGGCCCGGAGAACCACAACTCCCAGCAGGCACTGGGCGGCCGCCCCAAGGGCTGTCGGGAAGCCTCGGCCGTGCGCGTGCGCCGACGCCTCCACCGCCCCTTCCCCCCTAAATCCCTCCCGGCTGGAAGGCAAACAGGAAGTGACGTAAGGGGGCGGTGCACTGCGACTCCCGGGCTGCCCGCGTTTCCAGTCTCCCGCGCCCCCTGGCGGACACCGCGAGCGGAGCGGCCGGAAGCAGAGCCTGTCGTGCGCACTTCCGGCCCTGACAGGGAGTGGCTGGCCCGGGACTACGGCCCACGTGGCGAGCTTCGCGTCCAGCGCCAGGGTGCAGCGTGACCCCACCTCCGGCCTGGCCAGGGTCACCCGGCAGCGGCCCCTACGGTGGCCGGTGGGTCCCCGTGTCCTCGAGGCCGAGCCTGCGGGGCTGGCGACCCACCACTGAGCCACCTGCCCTGCGCCGCCCTCACGGAGCCTCCAGGCGGACAAGGGCGCGTGGGGTGGCGGCTAGCGCACGGGGCGCGAATCGCCGGGACCGGCGTCAGGATCCGGGTTCGAGCCCCCGGCTCCCCACCTGCAGGGGGGTCGCTTCCCAGGCGGTGAAGCAGGTCTGCAGGCGTCTGTCTTTCTCTCCCCCTCTCTGTCTTCCCCTCCTCTCTCCATGTCTCTCTGTCCTGTCCAACAACGACGACATCAGTGACAATAACTACAGCAATAAAACAAACGCAACAAAAAGGAATAAATATAAAAAATTAAAAAAGAAAAAGAGCGTGGTGGCCGGGCTTCCGACGCCACAGCTGCACGGGGCGGGGGAGGGGCTCAGGGGCGGGGGGAGGGGCGCAGGGGCTGGGGGAGGGGCTCAGGGGCTGGGGGAGGGGGGCAGGGGCGGGGGGAGGGGCTCAGGGGCTGGGGAGGGGCTCAGCGGTGGGGGGAGGGGCTGGGGCTCAGGGGCGGGGGAGGGGCTCAGGGGCTGGGGGAGGGGCTATGTGGCTGGGGTAGGGGCTGGGGGCGGGGCTCAGGGGCTGGGGGAGGGGGGCAGGGGCTGGGGGAGGGGGGCAGGGGCTCAGGGGCTGGGCGAGGGGCTCGGGCGGGGGGAGGGGCTCAGGGGCTGGGGGAAGGGGGCAGGGGCTCAGGGGCTGGGGGAGGGGCTCAGGGGCTGGGGGCAGGGGCTGGGGGCGGGGCTCAGGGGCTGGGGAGGGGCTCAGGGGCGGGGGAGGGGCTCAGGGGCTGGGGGCGGGGCTCAGGGGCTGGGGAGGGGCTCAGGGGCTGGGGAGGGGCTCAGGGGCTGGGGGCGGGGCTCAGGGGCTGGGGAGGGGCTCAGGGGCGGGGGAGGGGCTCAGGGGCGGGGGAGGGGCTCAGGGGCTGGGAGCGGGGCTCAAGGGCGGGGCTCAGGGGCGGGGGAGGGGCTCAGGGGCGGGGGGAGGGGCTCAGGGGCGGGGGAGGGGCTCAGGGGTGGGGGGAAGGGCTCAGGGGCGGGGGAGGGGCTATGTGGCTGGGGTAGGGGCTGGGGGCGGGGCTCAGGGGCTGGGGGAGGGGGGCAGGGGCTCAGGGGCTGGGGGAGGGGGGCAGGGGCGGGGGGAGGGGCTCAGGGGCTGGGGGAAGGGGGCAAGGGCTCAGGGGCGGGGGGAGGGGGCAGGGGCTCAGGGGCTGGGGGAGGGGCTCAGGGGCTGGGGAGGGGCTCAGGGGCGGGGGAGGGGCTCAGGGGCGGGGGAGGGGCTCAGGGGCTGGGAGCGGGGCTCAAGGGCGGGGCTCAGGGGCGGGGGAGGGGCTCAGGGGCCAGCGAGGGGCTGAGGGGCTCACGGGGCTGCGGGCTCAGTGCGGGGGAGGGGCTCAGGGGCACGGCGGCGGCGGCTCCTGAACCTCACTGGCACATGTCTGTCCGCACAGGCTCAGGCGGCATTTCCTTCTTTATTGAGCGACTGCAGGGCGTGAGCGGGGCGGGCGGAGCGTTAGGCGGGGCGGTGCAGGAGGCGACGGCTCCTCGGACCCGGGGCCAGAGGCAGCCGGAGTGAGGCCGGCGGGGCGGCTCCACGGAGGGTCCCGGCCCCCGACCCCCGGCCCCCGGCCCCCGGCCCCCGGCCTCTCGTGGCCCCCGAAGCGGCGGGAACTGCGGGAGGAAATGAAAACCTGCCGTGCGAAGGGCGAAGGCGGCGTGCGGCGTCACCCCGGGCCTCGGTACTCGGTACTCAGTACACCGAGCTGTTCCGGATGCCGCAGCACAGCACCATGCTCAGGATCATCTCGAAGATCTGCGGGGCGGGGGGCGGGGGCCGGGGGTCAGAGGTCGGCGTGCGGGTCCCCTGGCAGATCTGGGGGGGGTCCAGCACCGGGGCGGGTTATGGGGCTGACAGAGGGGGTGGTGGTCAGCTGGGGGAAGGGGGGGGGTCAGTGCCAGGACAGATGGACAGGCGGCTGGGGGGGCGGGTCTGGGGACAGGCGGACGTGCAGGGGCTGGGGACAGGCAGACGTGCAGGTCTGGGGACAGGCGGTCGTGCAGGGGCTGGGGACGGGGACGTGCAGGGGCTGGGGACAGGGGGACGTGCAGCGGCTGGGGACAGGCAGACGTGCAGGGGCTGGGGACAGGGGGACGTGCAGGGGCTGGGGACAGGCGGACGTGCAGCGGCTGTGGACGGGGACGTGCAGGGGCTGGGGACAGGCGGATGCAGGCCTGGGGCTTGGGGACAGGCGGACGTGCAGGGGCTGAGGACAGGGGGACGCAGGCCTGGGGCTCGGGGTCCCCAGGCGGCTGACCATGATCACGGCCACCACGATGGCAGCAATGCCGATGAGGTACAGCTTCTGGGAGAAGAGCTCGTCGATTCGGGGGTGGCACTCCTCCTGGGGACGGGGGGACGGGTGGGGGTCAGGGCGCGGCAGGGGCTGGCGGGGATGGGGGCGCGGCGGGGTGTCCGCTCACCTTGTGCAGGTTAGGGCCCCCATAGTTGAGGCCCTCGGGACACACGGTCCTCAGCACGGTGTTGGTCAGCGCCGACAGCGTGGAGGAACCGCAGCAGTTGAGCTGGGGCCCGGGGGGCGGTCAGCGGTCAGCACCGGGTGGGGGGCGGCCCCAGGGATTCCCCCCCCCCCGCAGGAAGGAGTGCGCCCGGGGCCCCTCACCGTCTGGTGGAAGGTCTTGACCACGGCCTTGGCCTTGTTGGCCGCGTCCTCGTCATCCACAATGGTCTGCTGGGCCGCCTGGTCGTAGAACTGCTTCATGTCCTTGGCCACCTGGGGACGGCGGGCGGCCCGGCGCAGAGGTCAGGGGGCAGTCGGGGGCCTGCGACACGGGGACACGGGACGCTGCCCGAGTCTGGGACACGGGACGAGAATGGGCGGAAGAGAAGCGGCCACACCTGGCGCCTCCAGCAGACAACGGGAGGCCGGCCACGTACGGGGCTTAAGGGAAGGGGACGCTCACACGGAGAGGCCGTCTTGGGGGCCCCCACTGTCCCCCCCGCCCGCCCCAGAGGCGGCTCACCTGGTCCTTGTTGACGAAGCCCCAGATGCCGGCGGCCACTTCACAGGCAAAGAGGATCACCAGACAGGCGAAAAACTGGGGGCAAGGGACGGGGGGCGGGTCGGCGGCCCAGGACGAGGCCCGGAGACTGCCTCCAACCCCACCCCTGCCTCCAGGGAAACACGGGGCCCTGGGGGGCTGGCCACCTCCTGGGTGTCTGGGGCTTGGGGGACAAGGCCCTGGAGGACCGCAGGACACCCCCACAAGCCAGGGACATTCAGGTGGCTGAGGGACCAGGGCCCCCCGAAACACCTGCAGTTCTAGGGGGGCTGGATAACTGGGGAGCCCAGGGACTGGATGCTGGGGGTCCGGGGGCTGGATGCTGGGGGGCCAGGGGGCTGGATGCTGGGTGTCTGGGGCTGGATGCTGGGTGTCTGGGGGTGGACACTGGGGCCCTGGGGGTTGGACACTGGGGAGCCCGGGGGCTGGATGCCGGGGGGCCAGGGGGCTGGACTCTGGGTGTCTGGGGCTGGACGCTGGGGGTCCAGGGGGCTGGATGCTGGGGGTCAGGGGCTGGACGCTGGGGGTCCGGGGGCTGGATGCTGGGGGTCCAGGGGCTGGATGCTGGGGGTCTGGGGCTGGACACTGGGGAGCCCGGGGGCTGGACGCTGGGGGGCTCTACCGTGGCCAGCAGGCACTGGGACTCCTGGATAGCACCGTAGCAGCCCAGGAAGCCCACAAACATCATCACGGCGCCCACAGCGATGAGGATGTAGATGCCTGGGGGGGGGGGGGGCAGAGTGAGTCGGCCATGTCTCTGACCCAGGGGTGGCTGTCCCCGCCTCAGTGTCCCTCTGTGGCTCTGGGCGGCTGCTTGGTGTGTCTGCTGGGTGCCCCCTACACACAGCCCTGGGCACCCTTTGTGGCGGCTGGCTGGGGGAGGCGGGGGGGCGGAACCATGAAGGCCCAGGGTGTCTGCGTGGGGGGGCTTCAGCCGGGACAAAGAACCTCTGTGGGCGCACATCTGTGCCCCACCCCCACAGGGCCAGCACAGGCGGGGCAGAGCTCACGTCCACTGCAGCCTAGAGCCGGGGGATCCCCCAAGTCGAAGGCTCCCAAGGACAGACATCCCGCGGGACCCCCTCCCAGCCCACCCTCCCTGCTGCTGGCACCCTGGGTGCCGCTCTGGCCTGGGGTGCGGGAGGCCTTGTGCCCGCCCACCCCAAGTTCACTGCCCAGCTGTCAGCAGACCTGGCCCATCCCCAGGCCTGGAATTCTGGGGGAGGGGGGCAGGGGGTCCCCAACGACCCCTGGGAGCCCAGCTCCGCCCCCGCCCCCACCCCTGCACTCACCCACGTAGAAGGTGTTGGGAGCTGCACGGTCACCCAGCTCCAGGTACAGCAGGTTGGAGGTCTTGGGGTCATGACGCAGCCACAAAGCCACGCCCAGAATCACACCTCCAGCCAGCTGCGGGGCAGAAAGCAAAGTGGTCAGCGCCTGGGGCGGGGTGTTCCCACAGACCAGGGACTGGGGGACACGCCTCTGCCCTGGGGGGACACGGCCTCTGCCCCACAGTCTCTGCTCGGGGGGACACGGCCTCTGCCCTGGGGGGGATACGGCCTCTGCCCTGGGGGGACACAGCCTCTGCTCTGGGGGGGACACGGCCTCTGCCCCACAGTCTCTGCTCGGGGGGACACAGCCGCTACCCTGGGGGGGGGACACGGCCTCTGCCCTGGGGGGGATACGGCCTCTGCCCTGGGGGGACACAGCCTCTGCTCTGGGGGGGGACACGGCCTCTGCCCCACAGTCTCTGCTCGGGGGACATGGCTGCTACCCTGGGGGGGACACGGCCTCTGCCCTGGGGGGGATACGGCCTCTGCCCTGGGGGGACAGGCCTCTGCCCCACAGTCTCTGCTGGGGGGACACGGCCGCTACCCTGGGGGGGGGACACGGCCTCTGCCCTGGGGGGGATACGGCCTCTGCCCTGGGGGGACACAGCCTCTGCTCTGGGGGGGACACGGCCTCTGCCCCACAGTCTCTGCTCGGGGGGACACGGCCGCTACCCTGGGGGGGGGACACGGCCTCTGCCCTGGGGGGGACACGGCCTCTGCCCTGGGGGGACACAGCCTCTGCTCTGGGGGGGACACGGCCTCTGCCCCACAGTCTCTGCTCGGGGGACACGGCTGCTACCCTGGGGGGGACACGGCCACTACCCTGGGGGGGGACACGGCCTCTGCCCTGGGGGGGATACGGCCTCTGCCCTGGGGGGACAGGCCTCTGCCCCACAGTCTCTGCTCCGGGGGGACACGGCCTCTGCTCTGGGGGGGACACGGCCTCTGCCCCGGGGGGGGACACGGCCTCTGCTCTGGGGGGACACGGCCTCTGCCCTGGGGGGGGACACGGCCTCTGCTCTGGGGGGGACACGGCCTCTGCCCCACAGTCTCTGCTCGGGGGACACGGCCGCTACCCTGGGGGGGACACGGCCTCTGCTCTGGGGGAGACACGGCCTCTGCCCCACAGTCTCTGCTCCGGGGGGACACGGCCACTACCCTGGGGGGGGACACGGCCTCTGCTCTGGGGGGAACACGGCCTCTGCCCCACAGTCTCTGCTCCAGGGGGACACGGCCGCTACCCTGGGGGGGGGACACGGCCTCTGCCCTGGGGGGAGGACACAGGACACAGCTTCTGCCAGGGCTCCTCAGCTCCTAGTTTGGTCAACGTGGCTCAGCTCGGCTCAGCTTCCTGGCTGGACCTGGCAGGGAGGCCGGCCCCCAGCACCCGTGGGAGCGCCAGGCTCTTCTCCAGGGGTGGTGCCACCCATGAAGTCTCAGGTCACCTGGGGACCCCTGGAAGGGGCACAAAGTCTCTGCAGCTGGGAGGGGTGGGGTTGGATCTGTGGGGGCTGTAGAGTGCAGGGGGAGCTCAGACCCCACAGCTCTGCAGGCTGCACGCTGGGAAGAAATGTGGGGGGTGGGCCAGGGTGGGGAATGGCTCCCCGAGCTGTGGGGGGAAGGGGGCTCCCCAGGGTCTGGCATTGGGGATAGAGCTGGGTAGGGGTGACAAGACAGACCCACGGGGGCTCCTGAGCATCTGAGAGGCAGCCCGGCTTCCCAGGGGTGAGTGGGGCGTGTCCCCAAGGAGCCTGGGAGGGGTGTGGCAGGAGAGCCTGCCAGGCCCACGGGGACTTCCCCAGGCCACAGCCGGTCCCTCTGAGAGCCCTGGGGCACCTCTGCCCAGCAGCTGGGGCCCAAGCCGGCATTCTCCTGACACTTGGTGGAGCTGCCGCCTGGTGGGGGAGGGTGGGCTCCGCCCGAGTGCCCGTGGCCCGGCACCACCCGCTCCCCCAGCACCCTGTTCCCCAGTCAGGGGCCCGCAGAGGGGCAGGGCGGCCATCTGGGCTCTGGGGGGCGTGGCCTCGGTGACCTGGCAACCAGGCTTCCTCAGGCTTCGAAAACATCACTGGCTCTCGAAAGGGCTCAGTCCCCGTGTCCTGTGCCACCGCGCCCCTGAAGCATGGGTGGGCACCCCTCTCAGGCCTCGGGGTCCCAACAGAAATGTGGCAGGCGCACTTTCACCCACCCCAGGTGCTGAGCGTGGGTGCAGCCGACTCCCCCCTGGGTTGTGGGGGCCATGGGGCAGCACCTGGACCCCTGAGACCCTCAACCCTCCCTCGAAGGGTGAACTGGAGGCTGCAGTGGCCCAAGGCCCCCTGCCCCGGACACAGTTACCACAGGCACGCAAGACGCCTTTCTCTGTGTGGGGCAACATGTCTCCACCAGGACCCCCAGGAGGGGGCTTGGCAACAGCGCCCCAAAGCAGCCCAAGTCTGACACGGGCCTTCAAACAGCAAAGGGAGGCTGGGACCCAGAGCAGGAGGAGCTGGGGACTGGCAGCCCACACAGTGCACGCCGCACTGCCTTGTGAGGCCCTGGGTTTGAGGCTTAGCACCATATGGAGCACCGTGCATGGCTGCTGGGCAGCTCTGTGATGGGGGGCAGGAGGGGCGCAGTGCTGTGGTGTCTCCCTCTCTCAGAAATAAAGAATGAGGAGTGGGCCGGGGTGGCAGCGCTGGCCTGCCCATGTGTGTCGACTTCCCAGGCCCCATGGGTGGTGGGCAGAGTTGGAAGCCGGACCCTAGAAACTGGAGGTGGGGTGGAGATGCCCTCCCGTCCAGTCCAGTTCTCAGCATGTCCCCCCCTGCAGATGCCACCAAGAACCCCACATTCTCACCCCAGGAACACTGGCCTGAGCCCATTCCCCAAGCCCCTCCCATGGCCTCTACGCAGAGGCCGGGCCCCGGAGTGGGTAGGTCACAGCCTGAGACGAGAGACAGAGACAGCCTCGAGTCACGTGTGTGGGCTAGCAGATGCAGGGGACAGAGAGACGTAAACGGGGGAACAGCCGCGGGGGCCACGGGGCAGCAGATTCTGGCGTGGACATCCGTGGGCAAGCCAGCGCTGGGCAGTGAGACAGAAGCCGGAGACACCAGCCCGTGACAGTGAGGCCGGTGGTCTGCACATGCAAACACACATGTCCCTCGCAGAAAGGGACCGCCCACCCGGAGGCCAGCCCCGGCCAGGGGGCCACAGCGGCCGGTCAGCAGGACGGCTCACTGCCCTTGTGTCCTCTCGCCAGACGCCACAGCCTCCAGTCAGACACCCCGTGCTGAGGGTGGGAGGGGCCCTGGCTCTGTGCCCCCCCCCTCCCAGGGTGCAGAGGCAGGAAGAGCCCTTGGAGACCGGATGCTTCCAGGGGATGGGGCGTGGGGGGGCAGACAACAGGACGGGGTCCCTGCCAGGGGGCCACCAGACCAGGACTTCCCGGGGGGAGCTGTCCCCATGCCCCCTGGAAGAGGCTGGCGGGCAGGAAGGAAGGGGGAACAGAGCTGGGACCAGCTGGGAAACGGAAGCTCCTCCAGCCCCTCATCCGTCCTCAGGAAGCCAGTCCCAGCCCTAAAAATAGGGCAGCTCTGGGCCCGCAGGGGTGAGGGGCCCGAGGACAGGCCAGGAAGGGATGGCTCCTACAGGATCCCCTCTGACAGACAGAGTGGGTGGGGGGCTGGGGCCCTGGCTGGGTACAGGGCCCGTTCACACACCCCGGGGTGGGGGCAGGCCTGGGGACGGGCCACAGCTAGCTGTGAGGCCGGTCGCTGCTTCCTCATGTTGCCGGTACCCTCAGGTGCCGTCAGGGGCAGACGCGGGGAGGGAGGGGGCACTGCAGCCCAGGGGCTGCCTGGCACGGGCAGGGGGCAGGGACGGACTGTGTCCATGGGCGGGCAGCTGAGCCGAATCGCAGCTGCAAGGGGATGTGCCCAGGGGGACCAAGGGTGGGGCAACCCCCTCCCGGCCTCCCCATGCCCGGAAGCCCTTGGGGATTTCCCCAGCACCCCCAAACCAACGGCATGTGGCTGGGGGTTCAGGCAGCCGGCCTGTCACAGCTGGGGTCACACTGGGGCCCACAGGGCTGACCCAGGATGACCCCGTGGGCTGGGGGGGGGGGGCAGCAAGGTCTGTGTTGAGCTGCCCCTCACCAGGGCAAAGGCCAGGCACCCTAGGCGGGCAGGGGTGCTATGAAGAGCAACCCAGGCCTCCCGCGTTGGTGTCTGTGTGGGGGCAGCGCCAGTCCCTTTCTGTCCCCAAGTCCCCTGCTGTCACAGTCCTGAGGGTGGCTGCCTGCACAGATACCCAGCTTAGAAAGGGGAGTCCAAGGTGTCGGGCGATAGCACAGTGGGTTAAACGCAGGTGGCGCCAAGCGACAGGATCCCAGTTCGAGCCCCCGGCTCCCCACCTGCAGGGGAGTCGCTTCCCAGGCGGTGAAGCAGGTCTGCAGGTGTCTGTCTTTCTCTCCCCCTCTCTGTCTTCCCCTCCTCTCTCCATTTCTCTCTGTCCTATCCAACAACAACGACAACAATAACCACAACAAGGGCTACAACAACAAGAGAAACAAAAGGGGGGGGGGAAATGGCCTCCAGGAGCAGTGGATGATTCATGGTGCAGGCACTGAGCCCTGGCAATAACCCTGGAGGCAAAAAAAAAAAAGAAAAAGAAAAAGAAAGGGGAGTCCACTGGTCCGTCCACGGGGCTCCCCTGTCTCAGGCCCCCCTGGAGACCCTCCCCTCCCATGTATGGTGTGGGAGCCTTAGGCAGGACCCCAAAACAACACTGTGCATGCCGGAGGGGCAGGGGGCAGCGTGAAGTGTCACAAGCTTCTGGAAGAAGACAGGCACAGAAGGGCAAGGGGTCCGGGCCAGCCGGGGGGGGGGGGTGGTCACCAGGCTCAGATCCCAGCCGGCCGCAGGTGCAGGACCTGTGCAGCTACCCCCGCCCCCCGGGCCAAAGGTGCCACGTGCCTCTCCCCTGCGCTGGACTCTAAGCTCTATTGATTTACTGCTGTCCTTATTTCAGGAGCTGAGACTGGGGGGGGGGGTGTTTACTGGGGGCCCCGCTGGCCATCAGGGCTGAGAAGGGACCTGGGGCCGAGCTCCCCCGGGGCTGGCCACCACTATGGGGTTCGTCCCCCCCTGCCCTGGAAGCAGACCACAGACTTCCTCATCTCACCAGATGGGTGGGGTAGGGTGGGGGGAGCACCGTGCCCACCGCTGAATCGGGTACAGGAAGCCCCCAGCCGTGGGCCCGCCCACCAGGCGCCAGGCCGCGGGGCAGAGTCAGGTGGTGTCTGGGAGGATTCAGTGCCCGCTCGTTGGCATCTGGCTGAGCCTCCTTTAGGGCCTGCTGCCCACGGCTGGACTCAACACTGTGCAGGGCGGCCAGCCCAGCCCCGAGGGGACACGCCTCCCCCTCCCCTGGAGCCACCGGTGGCTCTGGGAGGGCTGCTCCCACCCCCACCAGCCCACGGCCTGCAGAAGGCCTCCAGCAGGCCCGTCCGGCACCCCCAGATGCCCCCATAAGCCGACTGGCTCAGGAAGGCCGGGTGCGAGGGAGGCTGGGGGGCCCGTGGGCGGCCGACTCTGTCTCTGGAGTAAAACTTCCACAGTGTCCCCCATATCTCCTTGCCCTGAGACACCCAAGTGGCTGGGTCCCCCCAACCTTCCAGGCCTGGGGATGGGGTCTGCCCAGTGACTTGAGGCCCCTTCCGAGAGACAGGCCCAGCCCACACCCGAGTGTGCCCCCCAGTCCCTGGGAGAGGGTGGGTGCACAGAGCTGGACCCCCAGCCCCCAGCCCAGTGGTGCGCCTGTAGTGGGCGTGGGGGGTGGTCCTCAGCTGGTGGCTCCCCCATCCAAACTCTCAGACTTGGGGGGCTCCCAGCAAGCCCTGGGTGGCGGCACACAGCCTGCCTGCTGGACTTGGAGTGTCTGGGAGCCCAGGTCACCCCACCCCCGGAGGCAGCCCTGCTCCCCAGCCTGGGGTGCCCTGCCCGCCGGCTGAGTCCTGGGCGCTGCACCCCAGCAGCTCCGTCCCTGGCCCCAGCCAGGACCCTGTCAAGTTGGCTGTTGCTGCGGGAGCTTGCGGGGCACGGGGAAGGGGGGGAGTGGAAGCAAAGCTTAAGGGCCTGCAGGGGCCCCCGACTTCCACTCTCAGTTCCTGGGGTCACGATGAGGTCCCCCTCCCATCCCAGCAAGAAAACATGAACAAAAGGCCGGAGGTCACAGGTCGCCCCCCCCAGGATGACCAGCCCTGGGGTCACTCTCCCCAACAGGAGGCTCCACCCACAGCCCCGCACCCGGAATCTGCGGGGTGCAGGCGCCCCTGCGGCGGGGTGCGGACCAGGCCGAGGCCGGGCCCAGCTGCCCACCCGCCGCCCACCCGCCGCCCAGGCTGCGTGAGCTCATGGGGGCGGGGCGCCGCGGCCCCGCCTCGAGCCCCCATCGGCCCCCGCGACGCAGGGTGGTCCCGCGCCCCGGAGCCCCGCCACCCAGGCCTCCCCCAAGCCCGCGATGCTGGCGCCCTGCACCCCGCGACCCCGGCCCCCCTGCACCCCGAGACCCCGGCCCCCCTGCACCCCGCGATCCTGGCGCCCTGCACCCCGAGACCCCGGCCCCCCTGCACCCCGAGACCCCGGCCCCCCTGCACCCCGCGATCCTGGCGCCCAGCACCCAGAGACCCCGGCCCCCTGCACCCAGAGACCCCGGCCCCCTGCACCCCGAGACCCCGGCCCCCCCTGCACCCCGCGATCCTGGCCCCCTGCACCCCGAGACCCCGGCCCCCTGCACCCCGCTATCCTGGCGCCCTGCACCCCGAGACCCCGGCCCCCTGCACCCCGAGACCCCGGCCCCCTGCACCCCGAGACCCCGGCCCCCTGCACCCCGCTATCCTGGCGCCCTGCACCCCGCGATCCCGGCCCCCTGCACCCCGAGACCCCGGCCCCCCTGCACCCCGCGATCCTGGCGCCCTGCACCCCGAGACCCCGGCCCCCTGCACCCGAGACCCCGGCCCCCCTGCACCCCGCGATCCTGGCGCCCTGCACCCCGAGACCCCGGCCCCCTGCACCCCTACACCCCGCGATCCTGGCGTCCCGCGACCCTGTGACCCCGGCCCTCCTGCACCCCGAGACCCCGGCCCCCTGCACCCCGAGACCCCAGCCCCCCCTGCACCCCGCGATCCTGGCCCCCTGCACCCCGAGACCCCGGCCCCCTGCACCCCGCTATCCTGGCGCCCTGCACCCCGAGACCCCGGCCCCCTGCACCCCGAGACCCCGGCCCCCTGCACCCCGAGACCCCGGCCCCCTGCACCCCGCTATCCTGGCGCCCTGCACCCCGCGATCCCGGCCCCCTGCACCCCGAGACCCCGGCCCCCCTGCACCCCGAGACCCCGGCCCCCCTGCACCCCGCCACCCCGGCCCCCCTGCACCCCGCCACCCCGGCCCCCCTGCACCCCGCCACCCCGAATCCCGCGATCCCGGCCTCCCCCCCACCCCCAGCCCCCCAGGCCGGGCCTGCAGCCTCGGCGCCCAGGCCGGACGCCCCCCCCCCCCCAGCACCAGCACCCACAGGTGCCCCACGACGGGGGCCCGCTCTCACCCAGAAGACGAAATTGAAGACGAACAGCAGGTACTTGATGCACTTGGTGCAGCCCTCCACCCCCATGGCGGCGCGGGGCCGGGTCGGAGCGGGCGGCGGGCGGCGGGCGGCGGGCGGGGCGCGGGGGCCGGGGGCGCGGGCTCCACTGGCCGCTGCGCGCTCCTCGCTCCTCGCTCTGCCGGGCGCGCGCCCCGCTCGCGACACTTAATAATCGGGCGCGGCCCCGCCCCGCCCCGCCCCCCGGGCGCGCGCATCCGGGGGCGGGGCCAGTGCACCCCGCGCGGGGCCGAGCCTCTGCCGCCCCACCCCTGGGCACATCTGGGCGCATCTGGGCGGGGCGGGCCGGCCTGAAGAACCCCCTCTCCGCCTGAGCCCCTGCACCTCCCTCCCCCCAGCCTGCAGTACCAGGACCGGGCCTGTCTGGCAGGCTTCCTGGAGGAGGTGCTGGAGGAAGGGGTCTCCCACAAGGCTGGGCTGAGTTTGCACCCTCTTACTGGGACACCCCCCTCCCCCAGTGCCTCGGAGCCCACACCCAGCTGATTCCTCCCCTCCCGAAGATGCCAAGATGGTGTGCTGCCCCTCCCAGCTGCCAGGCCCCTGTCTCCTGGCAAGGGGGTGCGGGCAGAGTCTGGGTTTGGAGAGGTCTTTAGGAGGGTCCACTGGCCAGCGTGCCCCCAGGAGGCACCCCCAGCAGGCCCCCTTCTTGCCGGGGCCCAGAAAGGTGTAGTCTGGCCTCTTGGAGCTGGGGACCAGCTCCTGGACCCTGAGCTGGTTAAAAAGCAGTGAGGCAGTGCTGCCTGCTCTGGGGGCTCCCGCCCCTGGGGGACACCTACGGGGGTCACCCCTGTCACCGGCCAGGGGCAAGAAGCTGCCCAGCTATGGGTCGGACTGGGGTTCGGGCTTGGGCCAGGAGGAGGCTTTGGGGCTGATTTCCTGCCCCACTGTCCAGCGGAGACGACTTTCTGACTGTGTCCACTGCTGAGGCCTGCCCTGCCCAGGGGACAGGAGGGACAGAAACCCTCAGAGCAGGCAGCACGCTGCTGTGTCCTTCCCCCAGTAGGAGTCCAAGGGACGTGGTGGAAGCTGGGGATACCTTCACCCTGCCCGCTGACACCCAGACTCCTGGGGACATGGTGGCCCCACAGCTGGGCACCCAGAGCTGGCAGGACAGTGGGCTCAGGGCTTTGCAGGCAGCCCAGAAACTGGACCCGGGGGGCCATCTCTGAAGTGCCCTGCCCAGCAGCCCTGTGACTGACTGGGGAGCCTGGGGGCCCAGCACTGTGAGTCAGGGTCCTTGGGGGCACAGAGCCAGAGGGGGACGGACACACGCCTCCGGGAGATGTGTCCCCAGGAAGGGTCCCCACAGCGTGGGTCCTGGGGGGTGCTGAGACCCCCGGTTGGCCTGTGCTACCCATTCTGCTGCATGGAAGTCTGTGGGCCAGACAGCAGGAGCCAGGAGATGGTGTGGACCCGGGTCCGAGGACGTGAAGGTGAGAAGGTGTCTGGGGTGGGGAGGGCCTCCCTCTCCTTTTGACCTGGAGGGACACACCCCATGTGACTGGGGGTTCCCTGGGGAAGCATGGGGGATATCGGGGAGGGGCTGCGTGAGTGAGTGGGTAGGGGGCATACAAAGGTGACGGGAGACCACAGGTCTGAGGGCGCCGGGCCCCCCTCTCTCGTGCCCCTGGGCAGTTCCTCAGTTTCCTTGCCTGTCCCCAAGGCCACACCCACGGATGGGAGGCTGCCACCCTGCCCAGCAGTGACTGTGGAGGTGGGGTCCCTGGCGTGACTCATGGGTCCTTTGTCGGGGAATCTCTGCGCCCTGCCTCCTCTTCCTGTGGAAACAAACAGAGAAGTCACCGCTGGCAGAGAAGACGTCCACACAGGGGATGTGTGCGGTCACCGACCACCACCCTCGGCCTGTCTGCTCAGCCTTGTCCCAAGGAAGGGCCGGGCCAGGGGAAAGGGAGAGAGAGAGAGAGAGAGAGAGAGAGAGAAAGAGAGAGCTAGCGAGCTAAGAACCCCCAGCCGTGTCCCCTTCAGACAGAAAGTCCTGGAAGAAAGTGACTGGAAGGGAGCCAGGCAGTAACGCAGCAGGTTAAGCGAACGTGGTGCAAAGCGCAAGGACCAGTGTAAGGATCCTGGTTCGAGCCCCCGGCTCCCCACCTGCAGGGGAGTCGCTTCCCAGGCGGTGAGGCAGGTCTGCGGGTGTCTGTCTGTCTCTCCCCCTCTCTGTCTTCCCCTCCTCTCTCCATTTCTCTCTGTCCTATCCAACAACGACAACAACAATAATAATAACTACAACAATAAAACAGCAAGGGCAACAAAAGGGAATAAATAAATAAAATAAATTTTTTTTTTTTTTAAAAAGATTTTTTTCTTTTGTCACAGCTGGGGATCCACCACTCTGGGTCAACCTTTTGAGATAGACAGACGGGGACAGAAGAGAGAGAGGGAGAGAGAGAGAGGGCTTTCACGGTCCCGGTCCCAGAGCCTGGTTGCCCCAGGACAGAGCAGACACACACCCCTGGCCAAGTGTCTCGCCCACCCAGAGGTGTGAGGTGTGAGGTCTGCACTGGGAGCGCTCGGGAGCTGAGAACTGCCTGTTGTCTGAGGACCCTAAGGGGGCCAGGACGCCCCGGCTGGCCGGCAGCTCAGAGCGGTCCCCTAGAACCCCACCGTCTGTCCACAGTCCACCCTAAAATGCACAGACAGGGTCACAGGACAGACACAGGACAATCACAGGTCTCTGTGAGGCCATCATGTGGCCCCTCTTCCTGGATGGAGCCCACAGCTCAGGGACAGCGACCAGGCTGGCCGCCTGTGATGTGGACGGAGGGAAAAGAGAGTGGGAGTCGGGCTCCAGAAAGAACCCAGTTACGGCAGGGCCCCTTGGCCACGAGAGGGCAAGACCAGCCAAGGCTGCGGCCCCAAGTTCCAGCCCCAACGGGGGACGGTAACAGCTCAGGAACTCCAGCTCTCTCCCCCACTCCCCTCCCCTCCCTCTCCCCCTCCCCCTCCTCTCCCCCTCTCTCTTCCTCTCCCTTTCCCTACTCCCTCTCTCTCCTTTCCTCTCCCCTCCCCTCCCCTCCCTTCCCTCTCCCCTCCCTCTCCTCTCCCTCTCCCCTCCTCCCCTCCCTCTCCTCTCCCCTCCTCCCCTCCCTCTCCCCCTCCCCTCCCTCTCCCCTCTCCCCCTCCCTCTCCTCTCCCCTCCTCCCCTCCCTCTCCCCCTCCCCTCCCTCTCCCCTCTCCCCCCTCCCTCTCCTCTCCCCTCCTCCCCTCCCTCTCCCCCTCTCTCTTCCTCTCCCTTTCCCTACTCCCTCTCTCTCCTTTCCTCTCCTCTCCCCTCCCTTCCCTCTCCCCTCCCTCTCCTCTCCCCTCCTCCCCTCCCTCTCCCTCTCCCCTCCCTCTCCCCTCTCCCCCCTCCCTCTCCTCTCCCCTCCTCCCCTCCCTCTCCTCTCCCCCCTCCCCTCCCTCCCCCCTCCCCCCTCCCTCTCTCCCCCTCCCCCCTCCCTCTCTCCCCCTCCCCTCCCTCTCCCCTCTCTCTTCCTCTCCCTCTCCCTACTCCCTCTCTCTCCTTTCCTCTCCTCTCCCCTCCTCCCCTCCCTCTCCCCCTCCCCTCCCTCTCCTCTCCCCCCTCCCCTCCCTCCCCCCTCCCCCCTCCCTCTCTCCCCCTCCCCTCCCTCTCCCCTCTCCTTTCCCACTGTAGGTGGGGACCAGGGGCTTGAAGCTGGGTCCTTGTGCGTTGTAACATGTGCACTCAACCAGGGGTGCCACCACCGCCCGGCCCTTAATCAGATAAAATCTTTAAGTGAAAGGGGCAGGGCGAGTCAGCCGTGCAGAGCTGCTGTGCTCAGGGCTCCCCTCCCAGCAACCCTTCAGCCGCCTGAGTTCACCGGCACCGGCACCGGCTCGGGAGCTCAGGGGCTCGGTCTTCCCAGACCCTGGGAAGCTTTTCCGTAGTCCTTCCAGTCTGAATGGAAAATTAAATATTGGTTCTTTTCTTTTAAGATTTTACTTATTTTATTTTGTTTAGATTACATTTATTTATTAATGAGAAAGATAAGAGGAAAGAACCAGGCATCACTCTGGTACATGTGCTGCTGGGGATTGAACCCGGGACCTCATGCTTGAGATGAGAGTCCAGTTCTTTATCTATCGTGCCACCTCCTGGATCACACAAATCTCAGATTTTTTTTTTTTTTTTTGGCCCAGAGCCCTGCTCACTTCTGGCTTATGGTGGTGTTGGAGAATTGAACCTGGGACTTAGGAACCTCAAGCATGAGAGTCTCTTTACATAACCCCTATGCTGTCTGTCCCCGAGATCTCATGTTGGCAAATGCTTTGAGATCCCTTCTGGCGTTCTGGCGGACATCCCCAGAGGAGACGGTGGGGGCAGCCTACGGGCCTCCTTCCCGAGCTGGCGTTCCAGAGGCTCCCGGGACAGGAAAGCTGCCCCAGGAGCTGCCCTCCACCCTGCTGGTCTCAGGGCAAGTGCTGCGTCTCTGAGGAGCCTCGTCAAGTAAGAGGCTTGGTCCTCTTGGCCTCCGTTTACGAGTTAAGGTGACACTGGTTTGCGTGTCTTCAAGTCACACCAAAGCACCCAGGCAGAGCAGCCTGCCTGGGTGCTGCCCCTGTGGGTCTGCTCATTGCGTTAAAGCCTTTTATGGATTTACTTATTTATTTCCTTTTGTTGCCCTTGTTGTTGTAGTTATTATTGATGTCATTGTTGTTGGATATGACAGAGAGAAATGGAGAGAGGAGGGGAAGACAGAGAGGGGGAGAGAAAGACAGATACCTGCAGACCTGCTTCACCGCCTGTGAAGCGACCCCCCTGCAGGTGGGGAGCCGGGGGCTCGAACCGGGATCACTATGCCGGTCCTTGTGCTTTGCGCCACGTGCGCTTAACCCGCTGCGCCACCGCCCCACTCCTTTTTTTAGAAAAATGTTTTATTTATTTTCCTTTTTTGTTGCCCTTGTTGTTTTTCTCAGTGTTGTGGTTATTATTATTGTTGTTATTGATGTTGTTGTTGTTGGATAGGACAGAGAGAAATGGAGAGGGGGAGGATAGACGGGGGAGAGAAAGACAGACACCTGCAGACCTGCTTCACCGCCTGTGAAGCGACACCCCTGCAGGTGGGGAGCCAGAGGGGGGGCTCGAACCGGGATCCTTACTCCGGTCCTTGTGCTTTGTGCCACGTGCGCTTACACGCTGCGCTACCACCCAACCCCCTATTTTTTTAAAATTGCTTTATTGGGACATTGATGGTTACAGTAAAATACAGTAGTTTGTACATGCATAACATCTAGTTTTCCACATAACAATTCATCCCCCACTTAATCCTTCTCTGCCATCATTTTCCAGACCTTGAATCCCCCCCACACACACACACACCAGAGGCCTTCGCTTTGGTACAAGACACCAGACCCAGTCCACGTTCTGCTGGGCGTTTCCCCTTCTGTTCTGATTTCTCCACTTCTTTCCATGAGTGAGATCAGCCCATCTCCATCCTTCTCTTTCTGGCTGATCTCACTTGACAGGATTCCTTCAAGTTCCATCCAAGATGAGGTAAAGAAGGTAAATTCATCCTTCTTCACAGCTGAGTAGTATTCCATCGTGCATACAGACCACAGCTTTCTCAGCCACTCATCTGTTGTTGGACACCTGGGCTGCTTCCAGGTTTTGGCTGTTACACATGGTGCTGCTGTGAACACAGGTGCACACAGATCTTTCTGGATGGGTGTGATGGGTTCCTTAGGATCTATGCCCAGGAGAGGGATGGCAGGGTCACAGGGCAGGTCCACTTCTAGCCTCTGAGAGTCTCCAGGCTGCTCTCCACAGGGGCTGGACCACTGACATTCCCACCAGCAGTGAGGCGGCTCCTCTGTCCCCACAGCCTCTCCAGCATTTGCTGCTGCTGCCTTTTCTGCTGTGTGACATTATGTTAAAGTCTTTTATGCTTCAAAACCGAGCAGCTTCTCTGTCAGCTGCATGACAGTCCGTCACTCCGCTGCTTCTGCCAACGTCTTTCATATTCAGAGACCAACAGAAACAAACTTTGGGTGATGTCCTGGAAAACTGAATTTTCTTAAAAAATTAGAGAGGAAATTCCACAGCTTTGGGGGGGGGGGAAAGATCCATAAAGTTGTTTAAGAAGTATCAAGAGTTGACACCTCTATGGGGCTGAATGAATATTGTATTCATGAAGGTAAATATGATTTTTATGACTGAAAATACATAGTTTTTATTTGTTTGTTTTTACTGATTTGGGGCCGTATGTGTGTGTGGTTGTATAGGGTCTGGGTGTCTCTCCTCACCCCCCATTTATCTTTTGTTGCTTTATTTTTTGCCACCCAGGTTATGGCTGTGGCTCAGTGCCGGGATGACTTCACCGTCCCTGATGGCCTCCCCCCACTTTCTTTCTGACAGAAGCTGAGGGAGCAAGATAGAGAGGAGGAGGTAGACGGAAGGGTGAGCATGCAGTGGGGCATTTCTTCTTGTGTCTGTGGGCCATGTGTGTCTCCTCGTTAGAAAACTGTCTAGTTCTGGGGCCGGGCGGTAACACACTGGGTTAAGTGCACATAGTACAAAACGTAAGGACCCACTCGAGGATCCTGGTTCCAGCCCCCAGCTCCCCACCCGCAGGGGGATCGCTTTATAAGCGGTGAGGCAGGTCTGCAGGTGTCTCTCTATCTCTTCCCCTATCTTCCCCTCCTCTCTAATTTCTCTTTGTCACACACACACACACACACACACACACACACACACGCACACACGCACACACGCACACACGCACGCCTCCAGGAGCAGTGGATTCACAACGCAGTCACTGAGCCCCAGCGATAACCCTGGAGGCAAAACAAACAAAAACACCGTTTAGTTCTCTGGCTCACTTTTTTATTGGGTTACTTTTAATTCTTTTGTAGATCCGTACCAATTCTGTATAGATGTTCGATATTAGTTGCTTGTCTAATGTGTGCTGTGAAACAGCTTCTCCCATTTACTGGGTTTGGGCTGACTTCTTTTTCTTTTTTTATTTCAGATGGAAAGAGACAGGGCGACAGGGGCAGGCAGCACATCACTGGAGCCCCCTTCACCACAGTGGGGTCAGGCTGGAACCCAGGTCGTGTGCTTGACACACAGCCAGTGCAGGTGCAGGTGAGTTGTGGCGCGGGCCTGTGGTCTGTGTGTTAGCCGTGGAGCTGCGAGGTCTCCTCTGTGCAGAGCCCTCCTCCCCGGATTCCTTGCGCCCACGCGGGGACCTCGTTAACACAGCAGCAGACAAGACAGTCGTCCCCTGGCCAGCTCTCAAACGTCCCATCGGGGCCCCCACACATGGTGCTTGGCCAGTCCGACGCCCCCACCTGCTGCTCCACCTGCCCGAGCTGGAGCTTGGCTCTGGGCCCCTCGGTCTCAGACCGGCTCCGGTGGGACCCCCGGGTGCTTGCCCTGAGGAGGTGCCGGCACCCTGCAGCCAGCCTCCCTCTCAGAGAGCTCAGTCTGCCAGCACGGGATGTCGGTGCTGGTCTGATGAAAACTACATTGCTTGGGGCTGGGCGGTAGTGCAGCGGGTTAAGCACTCGTGGTGCAAAGCGCAAGCACTGGTGAAAGGATCCCGGTTCGAGCCCCCGGCTCCCCACCTGCGGGGGAGTCGCTTCCCAGGCGGTGAAGCAGGTCTGCAGGTGTCTGTCTTTCTCTCCCCCTCTCTGTCTTCCCCTCCCCTCTCCATTTCTCTCTGTCCTATCCCAACAACAACAAGAATAACTACAACAACAACAAAACAAGGGCAACAAAAGGGAATAAATAAATAAATTAAAGATTCTTTAAAAAAAGAAAGAAAAAGACTTTAAAAAATAATAAATAGGGAGTCGGGCTGTAGCACAGCGGGTTAAGCGCAGGTGGCACAAAGCACAAGGACCGGCGTAAGAATCCCGGTTTGAGCCCCGGCTCCCCACCTGCAGGGGAGTCGCTTCCCAGGCGGTGAAGCAGGTCTGCGGGTGTCTGTCTTTCTCTCCCCCTCCTCTTTTCTCTTCCCCTCCTCTCTCCGTGTCTCTCTGTCCTATCCAACAATAACAACAACAAGGACAACAAAATGGGGAAAATGGCCTCCAGGAGCAGTGGATTTGTAGTGTAGGCGCCGAGCCCCAGCGATAACCCTGGAGGTAAAAACAAATTAAAAAAACAAACTACCTTGCTTGAGTGATTCTTTCCCGGACATGCCAGGAGCAGAGCTGGAGACTTGTCTGTTAGAAAAAACTCCCCCGGCACGACCCTCAGGGGCAGGGGAGAGAGCCTAACAGGGAGGAAAAAGACTGTCCTGCCTGCGGCTCCAAAGTCTTAGGTTCAATCCCCAGCCAGAGCTGAGCAGGAATCTGGGAAAAGACAAAATGAAGGAAGGAAAAGAAAAGACAAGATACAGATCCTCGCTAGAAAGGCCTCTCCCAGCCCCGGTGGGAGAGGGGGACAGAGAGACAGGCAGCAGTGTGTTTGTCTGCACGCCCTGGGATGGGGTCATGTGACTTGGGGACTGTTACGCTCTACCCACTGAGCCGTCTCCGAGGCCGCAGACCCGCACTTACACGAGCCCAGCAGTCTCTCAGAGCGTCCGCACACGTACACCAACAGCTCCAGGTTCCTCCTGCCCGACGTCATTGTCCCCGTCCTGGTCCGGCGGGAATCCTGCGGAGCTGGTGTAGGGGGCTGGACTCGGAGAGACCCCCGCCTGCCGTGAACACGCTCTGCCACCTGCCGCTCTGCTGTTTCCAGATCAGGGTGTTCATTGTTGAAATAACACATCTTTTTTTCCCCCCCAGAGCCCTGCTGAGCTCTGGCTGATGGTGGTACTGAGGACTGAACATGGGACCTCAGAGCCTCAGGCATGGGAATGCTTTTTTTAAATTTTTCTTTTTTTTAAATTATTATTTATTCATTCCCTTTTGTTGCCTTGTTGTTTTACTGTTGTAGTTATTGTTGTTGTTACTGATGTCATCATTGTTGGATAGGATAGAGAGAAATAGAGAGAGAAGGGGAAGACAGAGAGGGGGAGAGAAAGACGGACACCTGCAGACCTGCTTCACCGCTTGTGAAGCGACTCCCCTGCAGGTGGGGAGCCGGGGGCTCGAACCGGGATCCTTCTGCGGGTCCTTGTGCTTTGCGCCACGTGCGCTTAATCCGCTGCGTTACCGCCCGACTCCCTGTTATTACGATTTACCAGAGTCCTGCTGAGCTCTGGCTGACGGTGGCACTGGGAATTGAACCCGGGACCACAGAGCCTCAGGCATGGGAGGCTTTTTGCAGAACCATTATGCTGTCTCCTCAGCCCAGGGTCTTGAATTAGTATTAGTACTAGTATTGGTATTAGTATTACTTTTTATCAGAGCCCTGCTCAGCTCTGGCTAGTGGTGGTGCTGGGCATTGAACCCGGGACCTCAGAGAGAGACCTTCCTTCCCTCATGGAAGGTGTTGGCCCCTGGTGGCCCTTATGTGGGGTATCCTTTATGTGGGGTCTTATTTCTGGGCTCTCAGCTCTGTTCCATTGGTCTGAGTATCCAAATTGTCCCTATTTGTTTGAATTATTCCTGTTTTTTTTTTAATTTTTAAAATTTATTTTATTTGTTGTTGGATAGAAACAGAGAGAAATTGAGAGAGAAGGGGGAGATAGAAAGGAAGAGAGACAGAGAGACACCTGCAGGCCTACTTCACTGCCTGTGAAGCGACTTCCCTGCAGGTGGGGAACTGGGGGCTCGAACCGGGATTCTAACTGGTCCTTGCGTATCTTGCTTTGTATTATAAGCCGAAGTTAGGGAGCGTGATACTGCTACTCTTTTTTTAGTATATATTTTTTATTTATTATTGGAGGAAGACAGAGAGAAATTAAGAGAAGAAAGGGAGATACAGAGGGAGAGAGACAGAGAGACACCCGCAGCCCTGCTTCACCACTCATGAAGCTTTCCCCCTGCAGGTGGGGACCGGGGGCTGAACCCGGGTCCTTGTGTACTGTAATGTGAGCATTTAACAGGTACGCAACACCTCATCACAGACCCCTGCGAGCGTCAACCCGGCTTTGACCTAGCACGTTATGACTGGGCCCTCCTCCATCGCTATCGAACAGGCCATGGCCGGTGCGCCGCTATGTTCCATCGCTGGGGAGCCAGAGACGACCCGAACTGCCCCTGCGGCTCCAGACAGACGATGACCCACATAGTCAACGACTGCCACCTCTCCAGATTCAAAGGAGGTCTCGAAACTTGACATCAGGCTCCACCTGACGCTGTGGACTGGCTACGGAAGAAGGGCAAACACTAGAAGAAGAAGAACCAGGTGCACCATCGCCTGCCCCCCTTTTTTAGGAGCGCTGTAACTGCTCATGGATTGTGTGATACCACACGAACTTTCGGGTAAGATGTTGGAGTTTTCATAGGGGTTGTGCGGAATCTTCATTACTTCTGGAAGGATGGTGATGCTGATGATATTTATTCTTTTTAAAAATGTTTATTTATTATTGGATAGAGACAAACAGAAATTGAGAGGGGAGGAGAGACAGAGAGGGAGAGAGACAGAGAGACACCTGCAGTCCTGCTTCACCACTCGTGAAACTTTCCCCCTGCAGGTGGGAAGCGAGTGGGGACTTGAACCTGGGTCCTTGCACACTGTACTGTGAGCACTCAACCAGGCGCTCCACGTCCCTTTTTTTCTTAATTGAGGGATTAATGGTTTATAGTCGACAGTAAAACACAGTAGTTGATACATGTGTAACATTTCTGAGTTTTTCCCATAACATTCTAACCCTCCACGAGGACCTGACCCCCAGCCCCAGAATCCTTTACTTTGGTGGGATCCACCAAATATTTATTCTTCTAATCCATGACCAGAGGATGTTCTTTCTTTGTGTCTTCATTATAAAAAAAAGTTTAGGGAGTCTGGCAGTAGCACAGCAGGTTAAGCGCAGGTGGCTCAAAGCCCAAGGACCGGCGTAAGGATCCCGGTTCGAGCCCCCGGCTCCCCATCTGCAGGGGAGTCGCTTCCCAGGCGGTGAAGCAGGTCTGCAGGTGTCTGTCTTTCTCTCCCCCTCTCTGTCTTCCCCTCCTCTCTCCACTTCTCTCTGTCCTATCCAACAATGACAACAATAATAATAACAATAATGATAAACATCAAGGGCAACAAAAGGGAAAAAGTAGCCTCCAGGAGCAGTGGATTCGTAGTGCAGGCACCAAGCCCCAGCAATAACCCTGGAGGCAAAAAAAAAAAAAAAGAAGAAGAAGAAATAGATTTAAAAAATAAGTAAACGAATAAAAGTTTATTTTGATAGGACAGAGAGAAATAGGTGAGGGAAGCTAGAGAAACAGAGAGACCCCTGCAGACCTGCTTCATGGCTTCTGAAGCATCGCCCCCTGCAGGTGGGGATTGAACCCAGGTCTCTGCACCCCAACCCCTGCGTCTCCTTTCATTTCTTTCCGCAGTGCTCTTCCATTTTCTATTTTTATATTTATTCATTCCCTTCTGTTGCCCTTGTTTAGTTATTATTGATGTTGGTTGTTCTTGATGTCGTCATTGCTGGACAGGACAGAGAGACGTGGAGAGAGGAGGGGAAGACAGAGAGGGGGAGAGAAAGACAGACACCTGCAGACCTACGTCACCGCCTGGGAAGTGACTCCCCTGCAGGTGGGGAGCCGGGGGCTCGAACCGGGATCCTTGAGCTAGTCCTTGCGCTTTGCGCCACCTGCGCTGAACCCGCTGTGCCACCGCCCGGCCCCCTCATTGTTGTTGTCATCACCACCAGTCCTGCTGGGGCTCAGTGCCTGCATGACAAATCCATCACTCCTGCCAACCACCTCCTTTCTTTTTTTCCTTCCTTCCGTCTCTCTCTCTCTCTCTCTCTCTTTTTGGTTGAGTTTGGGGCTTGAGAGCCCAGAGATTGTCAGCTCTGCCATGAACCTGTGCATTAAACAGACGTACCACCGCCTGCCCTGTCCAGTTTGCTTTCACAGAGATTTTCCTGATTTTCTTTTATGATTCTCTGTCTTTATCTCATTCTTTGTAACATCTCCTCTATTTCTTTTTTCTTTCATTTCTTTTTCTTTCTCTCTCTTTCTTTTGCCTCCAGGGTTATCACTGGGGCTTGGTGCCTGCACTACGAATCCACTGCTCCTGGAGGCCATTTATTCCCTTTTTGTTACCCTTGTTGCTTATCACTGTTATTATTATTGTTGTTGTTATTGCTGTTGTTATTGCTGTTGTTGTTCTTGGGTAGGACAGAGAGAATTGGAAAGAGGAGGAGAAAACAGAAAGGGAGAGAGAAAGACAGACAGACACCTGCAGACCTGCTTCACCGCCTGGGAAGTGACCCCCTCCCCCCCGGCATGTGGGGAGCCGGGGGCTCAAACTAGGATCCTTGCCACGGTCCTTAGTTGCTTCATGCCATGTGCTTTTAACCCACTGAGCTACCACCCAGCCCCTCGTTTCTTTTTAAAATTAGGTTCCAAGCCTATGGGATCACGGGGTCTATTCTGCAGCACACCCACCACCAGGCTTGTGTCCCCAGCCTCCCTCCTCGCAAAGAGAACAGCGGAGTTCTCACAAGTCTCAGAAGAGTCTTGTTGCTTCAGCTCATGCCCAGATGTCTACATTCCACATGAGTGAAACCCTCTGGTAGCTGTCTTTCTTTTAATTTTTTTAATCTTCATTTATTTATTGGGTAGAGACGGCCAGAAACCGAGAGGGAAGGGGAGAGATAGAGAGGGAGAGAGACAGAGAGACACCTGCAGCCCTGCTTCACTGCTCGCAAAGCTTCTCCTTGTGCATTGCAACATGTGCGCTCAACCAGGGGCACTGCCACCCGGCCTCAGTAGTTGTCTTTCATCTCCATTTATTTTGCTGAGCATCTTCACCTCCAGTGTGTCTGGCATCCATTTTGTCCAAAAGGACACACTATCATCTTTTTTGCTGGCAGAGTAGTATTCCATGGACTATGTATCCCGTGACTTCTTGACACAGTTTCTATTGGATTCATTTCTGCTTTGATTCTTATTATGTCTCTGCTCATGACTTTTGGGCCTGTTTGTTGTTTCTTTTTAGTTCCTTGATTGTAATATTAAATCACTTATTCTAAATCTCTCTTCCTTCTTTCTTAATTATATTTTAAAATTTTTATTTACTCATTTTTGGAGAGAAATTGAGAGAGGAAGGGGGAGACAGAGAGATACCTACAGGCCTGCGTCACCACTCATGAAGCCTCCTCCCCCAGCAGGGAGCAGGGGCTTGAACCCGTCCTTGGGTCCTGTAGTGTGTGCACTAGGCCAGGTTCACCCTCCTAAATCTTTCTCCTTTTTAATGTTGGCCTGCATTGCAAGCGTCTCTTCTCTCTCTTTAAATTATTATATTGTTTATTGAACAGAGACAGCCAGGAATTGAGAGGGAAGGTGGAGGTAGAGAGGAGAGAGACCCCCGCAGCCCTGCTTCACTACCTTTGAAGCTTCCCCCTGCAGGTGGGGACTGGGGGCTTCAGCCCGGGTCCTTGCGCGCTGTGACGTGTGCTCTCGGCGAGGGGCACCACCACCCGGCCCCAGACCTCTTCTCTTACAGGACCTTTCTTCTTTGCAGTGCCAAGTGTTGTTCAAGATGTCCAGTCCCCACGTCCTGGAGATTAAAAAAAAACATTTAATTGGGAGTCGAGCGGTAGTGCAGTGGATTGACGCAAATCGCCAGGACCGGCGTCAGGATCCCGGTTCGAGCCCCCGGCTCCCCACCTGCAGGGGAGTCGCTTCCCAGGCGGTGAAGCGGGTCTGCGGGTGTCTGTCTTTCTCTCCCCTCTCTCTCTGTCTTCCCTCCTCTCTCCGTTTCTCTCTGTCCTATCCAACAATGATGACAACAATAATAATAACTATAACAATAAAACGGCAAGGGCAACAAAAGGGAATAAATAAATACATAAATACTTTAAAAAAGAAACAAATGTTTAATTATCTTTATTTATTAGATAGAGACAGCCAGAAATTGAGAGGGAAGGGGGAGATAGGGAGGGAGAGAGACAGACAGACCCCTGCAGCCCTGCTTCACCACTTGTGAAGCTTCTCCCCTGCAGGTGGGGGCTGGGGGCTCGAATCAGGGTCCTTGTGCGCTGTAAGACATGCTCTCAACCGGCTGTGCCACCACCCGGCCCCTTTGGAGACTTACTTTCCTTCCTTCTTTCTTTCTTTCTTTCTTTCTTTCTTTCTTTCTTTCTTTCTTTCTTTCTTTCTTTTTTTGTGGTTGATTTCTAGCCTCATACAATTTTGTTCTGGAGAGCATAGCAAAGACACCGCGCTTTCTGGTTCTGATCTCTTTGTGTTTATACGGCTGTTTATTTGCCCAACAAGGAAAAGTCTGTAACAGTCAAGTGCCCCCCGTGCTCTGGGAGGAACATGCCTGTGTGGACCGGGGCTCCTGCTGGCCTCACACACAGTCCTGCCACCGTGGGCTGGCGCTTCTGTGAGTGACTGCCCTGTCTCCCCACTTCTCGGCCCTTTGTGTCCAGACCTGGCGGCCAGGGTCTGGGGGCTGATTGAAGTCAACAGAAAACACAGCACCAGTGGCCGCTGAGGAGGTGGCCGCCCCCCCCCCCCCCCCCGTGGCTTCTGCTGCTTCTGTGCAAGGTCCACACTGAACTTCCCTGTACTTCTTTCTCTCTCCCTTCCTCCCTTCCTCCCTTCCTTCCTTCCTTACTTCCTTCCTTCCTCCCTCTTCCCTTTTGTTGACCTTGTTGTTTTTTGTTGTAGTTATTTGTTGCTGAGGAGTTATTCTGATGCAGTCTCCTCCGCCAGGTTTTACTACGCCGCGCGAAACCCTAGCATTGCCCCCTTCAACCAATCCTGGCCCTACACGTCACCCCTGGTTGTCGCCCAATAAAAAGCCCCCTCACCCCTCCCCTCTCTCTCTCTGGGCTCTCGGCTCTCCCTCTCTGAGGTCTCGCTCCCTGCTCTCCCCCCGTGGTCGGCCATTGCCGGCTGGCTCCACGTGGTCCGAACCAACCCCCCCCCCCATCCTATAATAAAGATCTGTGTACCCCTTTGCTCTGGACGTCCGCTCTCTTCTCCGCGGTGCAGCCCGACACCAGACCGCCTCAACAACACACGTCCACCGTAACTGTGTTTGCTCCCCCGTCCACACGTCCGTCCACTGTAACCGTTATTGGGAGCCTAGTCCATGTAGCCACGTTAACTGGGTTCAGTTCCTCTGTCCACACTAACTGTTTTCTGGGGCCTCTGTCCACATCGACCGTGTTGTCGTGGAACCAGAACAGGATGGATACCTGTGCGCACGTGTCCATGTCGGCCGTGTTCTGGTGCCTCTCTCCAGGTTGACCGCGTCTACGTGCATCTGTGCCCACGTTCACATGAAACGAGTTCTGCCCCTCTGTCCCCAGTGGTTCCATGCTGGATCTGGGTCCTGCGTCCTGGTGCCGCTGTCCCCGTCTGACCACGTCTACTGTCTTATTCTGCATTCACCATGGTCAGGTGCCACGTGTCCACATAGACCACGTCCCGGAGCCTGTGTGCACGTGTCCACAACAGCTGTCTTCTGGGGCCTCTGTCCACATCACCCATGCCTACTGCTTCTGCCCACGTGTCCTCACGAGCCGTGTCCTCACGAGCCGTGTCCTGGCGCCCTGTGGGAGGTGAGTATTTTCCGGTGTCTCCGTGCACGTGTGCTGTGCCTGGTCCCATGCCCATGTTCTCTGTGTCTGATGACTCGGAACAATTGATTTGAGTCCTTTAAAATATATATTTTTTACCTGCAGGGGAGTCGCTTCCCAGGCGGTGAAGCAGGTCTGCAGGTGTCTGTCTTTCTCTCCCCCTCTCTGTCTTCCCCTCCTCTCTCCATTTCTCTCTGTCTTGTCCAACAACAACGACATCAATAATAACTACAACAATAAAAAACAACAAAGGTAACAAAATGGAATAAATAAATTAAAAAATATATATTTTTTTGTATTTTGTATAGAGACAGGGAAATTAGAGGAGGAAGGGCTTGGGAGGGAGAAAGACACATGCAGCACAGTGTCACTGCTTATGAAGCCCCCCGCTGCAGCCGGGGCTCGAGTTTGAACCTGGGGCCTTGGAAGCTGTAATGTGTGCGTTCTCCCTGGGTCCTTGGAAGCTGTAGTGTGTGCGTTCTGTCAGTGGGTCAGTGTTCTGGTTCTTCAGTCCGCCGTCCAAATTAATCATACTTCGGTTCCTGTGTTCACTGTCACCATCTTGGTGTGATCCTGTGGCCACACGTGCTGTTTTCTGCTGAACGGTCCCATGGATTGTTGTGTTTCTGTGTCCACGGTGGCGATGTTCTCTGCTGGCAGGAAAAGTGTGGTGATTGCTTGTTGAAGGTCCCATTGACTGTGCTCCGAGCGCTGAGCACAGCCATCGTACTATGGTGTGCCGATCCACAGACTGAATATTGTTGTATAGTCCACAGAAGTAAGTTTTGGTTCTGCTGCCCAAAAACCCATGTTAGAGTGCTCTGCCTCGTGTCTGGCCACATGTCCACACTCAGCATGTCCTGGTGTCCCTGTCCACATGTCCACACTCAGTATGTCTTGGTGTCTCTGTCCACATGTCCACACTCAGCATGTCCTGGTGTCTCTGTCCACATGTTTACACTCAGCGTGTCCTAGTGTCTCTGCCCACATGTCTACAGTGATCATGTCCTGCTGTCCCTGTCCACATGTCCACACTCACCATGTCCTGGTGTTCCTGTCCACATGTCCACACTCACCATGTCCTGGTGTCTCTGTCCACATGTCCACACTGAGCATGTCCTGAGTCTTTGCCAGGATGCCCACACTCAGCATGTCCTGGTGTCTCTCTATACACATGTCCACACTGAGCTTGTACTCATGTCTGCCCATATGCTCACACGCGGCATGTCCTGGTGTCTCTCTATACACATGTCCACACTGAGCTTGTACTCACATTCTGCCCATATGCTCACACTCGGCATGGCCTGGTGTCTCTCTATACACATGTCCACACTGAGCTTGTACTCACGTTCTGCCCATATGCTCACACTCGGCATGTCCTGGTGTCTCTCTATACACATGTCCACACTGAGCTTGTACTCACGTTCTGCCTATATGCTCACACTCGGCATGGCCTGGTGTCTCTCTATACACATGTCCACACTGAGCTTGTACTCACGTTCTGCCCATATGCTCACACTCGGCATGTCCTGGTGTCTCTCTATACACATGTCCACACTGAGCTTGTACTCACATTCTGCCCATATGCTCACACTCGGCATGTCCTGGTGTCTCTCTATACACATGTCCACACTGAGCTTGTACTCATGTTCTGCCCATATGCTCACACTCGGCATGGCCTGGTGTCTCTCTATACACATGTCCACACTGAGCTTGTACTCACGTTCTGCCCATATGCTCACACTCGGCATGTCCTGGTGTCTCTCTATACACATGTCCACACTGAGCTTGTACTCATGTTCTGCCCATATGCTCACACTCGGCATGTCCATATACCTACACTGAGCCTGTCCTGGTGTCTCTGTCCACATGTCCACACTGAGCCTGCCCTCGTCTCTCAGCCCACATGTCCACACCTGGCATGTAGTATGTCCTGATGTCTCTGTCCACATGTCCACACTCAGTATGTCCTGGTTCTTGTCCACATGCCCATACATAGCAAGTCCTGGCGTCTCTGTCCACATGTCCGCAGTGAGTGTGCCCTGGTGTCTATGTCCACAAGTCCACAGAGAGCATGTACTGATGTTTCTGTCCACTCGCCCACATCGAGCATGTCCTGGTGTCTCTGTCTACATGTCTACACTGAGCCTGTTGGTATCTCTGTGCACATGTCCACACTGAGCATACCCTGGGTTCTCTGCCCTCATGTCCACACTCAGCATGGCCTGGTCTCTCAGCCCATATGTTCACACTCAGCATGTCCTGGTGTCTCTGCCCATGCATCCACACTCACTGAGTCCTGGTGTCTATGTCCACAAGTCCACACTCAGCAGGTACTGATGTCTCTGTCCACATGTCCACACTGAGAATGTTCTGGTGTCTCAGCCCACATGTCCACACTGAGCAAGTCCTGATGTTTCTGCCCACATGCCCACACTCATCATGTCCTTGTCTCTCTGTCCACATGTCCACACTGAGCTTGTCCTAGTGTCTGCGTCTACAAGTCCACACTCAGTGTGTACTGATGTGTCTGCCCACATGTCTACACTCAGCATGTCCTGGTGTCTCTGCCCTCATGTCCACACTGAGCATGTCCTGGTGTCTCTGTCCACATGTCCACACTGAGCATGTCCTAGTGTCTCTGCCCATGTGTCCACACTTAGCATGTCTTAGTGTCTCTGTCCACATGTCCACACTTAGCATGTCCTGGTGTCTCTGCCCACATGTCCACACTTAGCATGTCCTAGTGTCTCTATCGTCATGTCCACACTGAGCATGTACCGGTGTCTGTCCTCATGTCCACACTGAGCATGTCCCGGTGTCTGTCCACAAGTCCACACTGAGCATGTCCCGGTGTCTCTGTCCATGCTCATACTCAGCATGTCCTGTTGCCTCAGCACACGTTTACACTGTGCATATCCTGGTGTCTCTGTCCACTTGTCCACACTCAGCTTGTCCTGGTGTCTCTGTGACCAGTCCACTCTGAGCATATAATGAAGTTTCTGTCCATATGCCCCCACACTGACCTTGTACTGGTGTCTGTCTATAAGTCCACACTCAGCATGTATTGATTTCTCTGCCCACATGTCCACAGTGAGCATGTCCTGTTGTCTGTGTCCACAGGTCCACCGTGTTCATGTCATTATGTCTCTTTCCAAAAGTCCACACTGAGCATGTACTAATGTCTGTCCACATGCCCACCCTCAGCATGTCCTGCTGTCTCTGACCACATGCCCACACTGAGCATGTCCTGGTGTCTCTGCTCACACGTCTACACTGAACATGTTCTGGTGTCTCTGTCTACATGTCACACTGAGCAAGTCCTGGTGTTTCTGTCCACATGACCATTCTTAGCATGTCCCGGTGTCTCTGTCCACAAATCCACACTGAGCCTGTTGGCTCCTAATGTCCACATGTCCACACTGAGCATATCCTGGGGCCTCTGGCCTCATGTCCACACTCAGCATGTCCCGGTCTCTCTGTCCACACTCAGTATGTCCTGATGTCTCTGCCCACACATCCACACTGAGCACACCCTGGGGCCTCTGGCCTCATGTCCACACTCAGCATGTCCCGGTCTCTCTGTCCACACTCAGTATGTCCTGATGTCTCTGCCCACACATCCACACTGAGCACACCCTGGGGCCTCTGGCCTCATGTCCACACTCAGCATGTCCCGCTGTCTGTCCACACGTCCACACTCAGCACGTCCTGGTGTCTGTCCACACGTCCACACTCAGCACGTCCTGGTGTCTGTCCACACGTCCACACTCAGCACGTCCTGGTGTCTGTCCACACGTCCACACTCAGCACGTCCCGCTGTCTGTCCACACGTCCACACTCAGCACGTCCTGGTGTCTGTCCACACATCCACACTAGCACGTCCTGCTGTCTGTCCACACGTCCACACTGGCACGTCCTGCCACTCTGTCACTTGTCAGGTCCTGTGTTCGCAGTCCTTGGATCAGGTCCCCAGTCACGGTGCTCTGGAGTCTGTCTACCCTTCCAAGCTCTCTGTGTCCCGTGTCTGTGCTTTGACCGTGCTACCTGCCGTGTCTGTCCCGTGAATGGGCCACACCCGCTGTCCTCAGGACACTGTTGTGATGCAGTAATCCTCGTGCTCACGGAGGTTTGCCATTTTCTGTCCACGTGAACCACGCCCGCTTGGTCAGTCTTTTCTCAGACTATCAAGTAATGGCTCTCAGGGCAAGAACCCTGAAATGCAGATCTTGACTTCACAAAGACTCTTTCAGAAAGACTCTCCCCCTCGCTGGAAAGGCCCCTGCACTCCCCGCCACTCCTCGTCCCCCAGCCCTCAAGGGACAGGCTCCTGGGTCCTCGTGACATCCATGAAGAGAGCGCCACGTGCTGACGGGCCCTGCACGTCCTCTGGGACCTCAGCACGCCACATCCGGGGTGTAGGGCACGGCTGTCGCATCCGAACAGAACAGGTCTGTGTCGTTCATTGCGTCCTCTCTCGCTCTGAGCATCATCTCCTTTACCGGGGGAACGAGAGGCAGACACTAGCCAGCTTCCTACTCCCTATCCTCTCTCTCTTAAAGATATTCTTTATTATCCATTTGTTCTGGAGAGTCAGAAAGACATTGAGAGGAAAGAGGAGATAGAGAGGGAGGGAGTGGCTTCTGCAGCCCTGCCTCACCATGAAGCTTGTCTGCTGCAGCTGAGAACCAGAGGCCTGAACTGGGGTCCTTGTGCCCTGTGCTATGTGCTCACGCTGCTGCCCGCTCCCCTCGTCTCTGCTCTCTTAACTAATCAGTTCCTCTCTTTTCCTCTTTCTCTTTTTCTTTCTTTCTTCCTCCCTTCTTCCCTTCTTTCCTTCCTTCCTTCCTTCCTTCCTTCCTTCCTTCCTTCTGTTTTCTTTACCAGAGCCCTGCTCAGCTCTGGCTGATGGCGCTGGGGATTGAACCTGGGACCTCAGAGCCTTCACCACTTGTGAAGATTTCCCTCTGCAGGTAGGAACCAGGGCCTTGAACCGGGTGCTTCAAACCATTTTGCTCTGACCTTGGTGCACGGTGCTGGGCGGTGGTCTGGTTTCACTGTTCTGCCTGTGGCTGCCCCAGTTCCCTGGCAGCCACGTTTTGACGTGAACTGTGTTCTAAGGCCTTTGTCCACTACGCACGTGAACTGTGCTTGGTGTCTTGCTCTTGTGCACATTAACGTTCTTCTGGTCTCTCTGTCCGCATCATGTGTCTGCTTTCTTTAGCCGCACTAAACGTGTTCTGCTCTGCCCCCACGTCCACTTGACCTGTGTCTGATGCCTTTGTCCATGTGAACATTAACCATGGTCCATTCACAGTAACTGTGTTCTGTTACCTTGGTCTGCATGTCCACACGTCCACATAACCGTGTCCCGGTGCCTCTGTCCACACATCCACATAACCGTGTCCTGGTGCCTCTATTCACACGTCCACATAACCATGTCCCGGTGCCTCTATCCACACGTCCACATAACTGTGTCCCGGTGCCTCTGTCCACACGTCCACATAACCATGTCCCGGTGCCTCTGTCCACACATCCACATAACCGTGTCCCGGTGCCTCTGTCCACACGTCCACATAACTGTGTCCCGGTGCCTCTGTCCACACGTCCACATAACCGTGTCCCGGTGCCTCCGTCCACGCGTCCACATAACCGTGTCCTGGTGCCTCTGTCCACACGTCCACATAACCGTGCCCCGGTGCCTCTATCCACACGTCCACATAACCGTGTCCCGGTGCCTCTGTTCACGTGTCCACATAACCGTGTCCCGGTGCCTCTATCCACACGTCCACATAACTGTGTCCCGGTGCCTCTGTCCACACGTCCACATAACCGTGTCCTAGTGCCTCTGTCCACGCGTCCACATAACTGTGTCCTGGTGCCTCCGTCCACACGTCCACATAACTGTCCCGGTGCCTCTGTTCACGCGTCCACATAACCGTGTCCCGGTGCCTCTGTCCAAGCGTCCACATAACCGTGTCCCGGAGCCTCCGTCCACATAACCGTGTCCCGGTGCCTCTGTCCACACGTCCACATAACCGTGTCCCGGTGCCTCTGTCCACGCATCCACAAAACCATGTCACAGAGCCTCCATCCACGCGTCCACATAACCGTGTCCCGGAGCCTCTGTCCACGCGTCCACATAACCGTGTCCTGGTTGATAGACCCTTTCATCAACACGCCAGGATAATGACCATTAACATAAGTCACCTCAAATGGAAGCCTTGACTTTAGAAAAGCCACACGCAAGAAGATTCCCCTTCACTGGAAAGACCCCTTCTAAGACCACCCGGCCCCAAGTTCCAATTTCTTTTCCTTTTAATGTGTGTAATTATGTGTGGGCTGGCAAGATAGCTCACCTGGAGAGAGTGTCTGCTTTGTGATATGCTTGACCCAGGTTCGAGTCTGGCTTTCACCATACCAGAGGAAGCTTCGGCACTGGGTATCTTTCCCCTCTCTGCCTGTGTCCCTATCTGAAGTAAATTTTATTTATTTATTTTTGTCATCACGTGGGTCGGCTTTTTCTTCAGGTGGGGAGACAGAGGCAAAGTGGTTTTCTCATGGCCCAGCCCTCAGGGGACAGGCTCCGGGGTGCCTGGGACACCCGTGAAGAGAGCATCACGTGCCGACGAGCCCTGCATGTGCTCTGGGCCCTGAGCACATAGATGGAGGGATGGGGCATAGCGTGGTCCACATCAGGTCTGTGTCTGTCTGTTGTTGTCATTTCATTTTTTTTTTTTTTTTCCTCCAGGCTTATTGCTGGGCTCGGTGCCTGCACCATGAATCCACCGCTCCTGGAGGCCATTTTTTCCCCTTTTGTTGCCCTAGTTGTTGCAGCCTCATTGCGGTTATTATTGCCATTGTTGACGTTGCTTTTGTTGTTGGATAGGACAGAGAGAAATGGAGAGAGGAGGGGAAGACAGAGAGAGAGGGGAGAGAAAGATAGACACCTGCAGACCTGCTTCACCGCCCGTGAAGCAACTCCCCTGCAGGTGGGGGGCCGGGGGCTCGAACTGGGATCCTTAGGCCGGTCCCTGTGCTTTGCGCCACGTGCGCTTAACCCACTGCGCCACCGCCCGACCCCCCATTTCATTGTTTTTAAGGATGAATTTATCAAGACACCTGAAGACAGCAACTAGAAGCATGTTCGACAGGTCTAGCTGTACCATCCCTCAGCAGACACGGTGCTGGGCGTGTCCACGAGAGCCGCGATCACCCTCTGCTCGCCGCAGACAGCCTTCCATTGCCTCTCTGCGCGTGCCGTAGACATGTTAACCATGTTCTGGTGCCCCTGTCCCCAAGAGCCAGGTTCTTCTGCCTCTGTCCGTCCTGTCAGCCGTGTCCTGCCCCTCTGACCACACTAACCGTGTCATGGTTCCTCTGTCCTGCCCATGTGACCGTGTGGCGCCCCTCCACACGTCCACACGGCCTGTCCTCCAATGCCTCTGTCTGCATGTCCACGTAACCGCTCCTGGGGCCTTGTCCACATTGAGTGTGTTCTGGTTCCCGGCCCATGTTAATGGAGTGTTTGATGTTTTGTCCACACAGCAGCGTAACCAGGCTCTGTCTCCACTCACCGTGTCCTGGTTCTTCCTACCCCCATTCACGTGAGCCATGTGCTGGTGCCTCTGTCCGTATGCCCACATGGACCGTCACTGCAACTCTGTTCTCAGTATCCGTGTTCTGGTTTTTGCCTGTGTTACCACTCTCAGGCGGCTCTGCACTCACGTCCACATTCAGTGTTTTGGTTCTGTGCACACTAAGTATCTTCTTTATTTTTATTTTTATTGTTGTAGTTATTATTGTTGTTGCTATTGATGTCGTCATTGTTGGATAGGACAGAGAGAAATGAGAGAGCAGGGGAAGACGGGTGGGGGAGAGAAAGACAGACACCTGCAGACCTGCTTCACTGCTGGTGAAGCGACTTCCCTGCAGGTGGGGAGTCGGGGGCTCGAACCGGGATCCTTACGCCATTCCTTGCGCTTCGCGCCACCTGCAAGACCCTGGATTCCCACCCGCTGGGGAAAAACTTCACAAGTGGTGAAGCAGATCTGTAGGTGTCCCTCTTTCTCCCTCCTCTTCTCTCGATTTTTCTGTCCTGTGCAGTAAGACAGACAAATGGCTGCCAGGAGCGGTGGAGTTATAATGCCGGCACGGCACCCCAGCCGTAACCCTGGAGGCAAAATAAAAAAGAGAAAAAACTCCTCACATCTCCAGCTCTCAGGGAGGGGAGTGACTTTCTGTTTGTTTGGATCCCAGCTCCTAAGAAACACCCCCAGCCCCATAGGCCTCCTGCCCCAGGGGCCAACAGCTGTGTGCAAGCCCGTCATCTCGGCCACCTGCTTCAAGCCAGGAGGGGTCTCTGTGAGGAGCCACACCTGCAGGAGGCCACACACCTGGCTCCATGACCCTCTGGTGAGTGCGTGTGTGTGTGTGTGTGTGTGTGTGTGTGTGCGCGCGTGCGTAGAGAAGCGGGGCTCTGACCTGGAGGGGGGCACGCCCTGGGCTCTGGCCTCGGGGGAGCACACCCTGGGATCTGGCCTGGGGGGGACACGCCCTGGGATCTGGCGGGGGGGGGGGGGGGGGGGGGCATACCCTGGGATCTGGCCTGGGGGGCACGCCCTGGGATCTGGCTTGGGGGGCATGCCCTGGGATCTGGCCTGGGAGGGCACGCCCTGGGATCTGGCCTGGGGGGCACACCCTGGGATCTGGCCTGGGGGGCACGCCCTGGGATCTGGCCTGGGGGACACACCCTGGGATCTGGCTGGGGGGGCACGCCCTGGGATCTGGCCTGGGGGGCACACCCTGGGATCTGGCGGGGGGGGGGGGGCACGCCCTGGGATCTGGCCTGGGGGGCACGCCCTGGGATCTGGCCTGGGGGGGCACGCCCTGGGATCTGGCCTGGGGGGCACACCCTGGGATCTGGCCTGGGGGGCACGCCCTGGGATCTGGCCTGGGGGGCACGCCCTGGGATCTGGCCTGGGGGGCACACCCTGGGATCTGGCCTGGGGGGCACGCCCTGGGATCTGGCGGGGGGGGGGGGGCATGCCCAGAGCTCCTTGAAGCAGAGCGTAGGGGAAGCTGTCACGCACGGCCTGCTGTCTGGCTCAGCAGCCCCTCACCCTTTCTTCTCTTCCCTCCCTCCCTCCCTCCCTCCCTCCCTCCCTCCCTCCCTCCCTCCCTCCCTGCTGTCTTCTCTCTTGTCCGAGTGACCACATCAGCTGTGTCCTGGTCCCTTGTCCGTGTCAGCCAGAGTATACTGGCGTCTCTGTCCACACGCTCTCATTCAACGCGTCCTGGTTCCTCTGTCCACAGTGACCCCGCCCTGTTGCCTTTGCCCTCATGTCCACACAAACTGTGTAGTCGCGCATCTGTCCTCACCCCCCATTAACCCTCCTGTGCTCTTCTGTGCGCACCAACTCTCCTCTCCCCATGAGTCACGTCGGGTGTCTCTGACCGGAATAACCACTTTCTGGGGCCCCCGTCCACACGCACAGTCAACGTGGCCTGGTGTCAGGTCGGCGCGGGCATGTGCTGGTTGCTGTCCAGTTGCCAGCGTTTGGGTCTCAGTGCACATGAGCTGTGGCCTGGCGCCTTTGTTCAGGTTCCCTGGCTGAGTGTGCGTCCACGTGTCCACATCAGCTATTTCTCCTCTCTCAGTCCACATTGGGTTACCGGAAGAGTGATGATGGATCATATATATATATATATATATATTTTTTTTTTGCCTCCAGGGTTATTGCTGGGGTTCAGTGCCTGCACCATGAATCCACTGCTCCTGGAGGCCATCCCCCCACTTTTTGTTGCCCTTGTTGTTGTAGCCTTGTTGTGGTAATTATTGTTGTGAGATAGGACAGAGAGGAGGGGAAGACAGAGAGGGGAGAGACAGACAGACACCTGCAGACCTGCTTCACCGCTTGTGAAGCGACCTCCCTGCAGGTGGGGAGCCGGGGGGCTCGAACCAGGTTCCTTATGCTCGTCCTTGCACTTTGCGCCACCTACGTTTAAACTGCTACTCTACCGCCCGACCCTCGGATCTTATCTTTTTCTGAGCAAAAACGTGTCATGACTTTTCCTATGACCCGTCATATTAAGCATGCTCCCGTCCCTGGGCTCCCATGTCCACACCACCTGTGTCCTGGCCCCTGTGAGCACATGAACCATGCCTGGCTCCTCTGTCCATGCAGCCCAAGCACCGTGCACACACACCGTGTTCTGTGTCCTCTGTGCACATGTCCACGTGAACCACGCTACGATGACGCTGTCCGCAGGCCCACACTAATGTTCTGGTGTCTCTTGTCTACAAGTCCACGCTGGCCCTGTTCTGGCGGGCCAGTCCTGTCACAAACTTGCCAGGATAATGGCCATTAACACAAGACTGCAGAGACCTTGACTTCAGAGAAACCACAACGAGAGACTTCTCCCCCTTGCTGGAAAGGCCCCTTCACTCCCTGTCTCCCCTCCTGCCCCGGCCCTCAGGGGACAGGCTTCCGGGACCCCTGTGAAGAGAGCTGATGGGCCCTGCACGTCCTCTGGGCCCTAGGGCAGCTCAGGACACGGCCGTCCCCACTTGGCCACGTCAGGTCTGTGTCTGTCATGTTCTTTCTTTAATAAAAAATATATCTTTTATTTATTTACTGGATAGAGACAGCCAGAATTTGAGAGGGGAGGGAGGTGACAGAGAGACAGAGAGACACCTGCAGCACTGCTTCACCCTCACAAAGCTTTACCCCCCCTGCAGGTGGGGACCAGGGGCTCGAACCCGGGTCCTCGTGCACTGTAACGTTGCACTCAACCAGATACACCACCAAGCAGTCCCCTTTCTTTTTTAATTTTATTTATCTATTACTGGATAGGAACAGCGAAAACTTGAATTGGGAGGGACAGATAGGGAATAAAAGAGACACCTGCAGCCCTGCTTCACCACTCATGAAGCTTTCGCCCTGCAGGTGGGACCAGGGGCTTGAACCTGGATCCTTGTGCCCTGTGATGTGTGCGCTCAACCAGGTGAGCTACCGCCTACCCCCCTTCTTTTGCCTCCAGGGTTATCGCTGGGGCTCGGTGCCTACACTATAAATCCACTGCTCCTGGAGGCCATCTCTTTCCTGCTGTCGTTGTTAGATAGGACAGAGAGAAATGGAGAGAGGAGGGGAAGACAGACAGGGAGAGAGAGAGAGAGAGACACCTGCAGACCTGCTTCACCGCCTGTGAAGTGACCCCCCCTGCAGGTGGGGAGCCGGGGGCTCGAACCAGGATCCTTGTACCAGTCCTTATAGCATACTATGTGTGCTTAACCCAGTGCACTACCTCCCAGCCCCCTACCTCTCTCTCTTTTAAAAAAATATTTATTTATTCCCTTTTTGTTGCCCTTGTTTTTGTTGTTGTAGTTGTTATTGATGTCATCATTGTTGGCTAGGACAGAGAGAAATGGAGAGAGGAGGGAAGACAGAGAGGGGAGAGAAAGACAGACACCTGCAGACCTGCTTCACCGCCTGTGAAGCGACTCCCTGGCAGGTGGGGAGCCGGGGGCTCGAACCAGGATCCTTACGCTGGTCCTTGTGCTTTGCACCACCTGTGCTTAACCACCCGACTCCCATACCTCTCTTTTGTATTTAATTTTATTATTTATTTATTTATTTTGCCTCCAGGGTTACTGCTGGGGCTCGGTGCCCGCACTACTAATCCACTGCTCCTGGAGGCATTTTTTTTCCCTTTTGTTGTCCTTGTTGTTTATCGTCATTATTATTGTTGTTATTGCTGTTGTCGTTGTTGGATAGGATAGAGAGAAATGGAGAGAGGAGGGGAAGACAGAGAGGGGGAGAGAAAGACACCTCCAGACCTGCTTCACCACCTGGGAAGCGACTCCCTGCAGGTAGGGAGCCGGGGGCTCGAACCGGGATCCTTATGCCGGTCCTTGTGCTTTGCGCCACCTGCGCTTAACCTCGCGTTTAAATTTTAAAGGTGTCTATTTATTGAGAGACCTAGAGACAGAGACTATCCGCCCCAGCCTGCCCGGTGCTGGCCCTGGCCCTGGCCCTGGACTAGGCCTGTGGGTCCTGTGTGTACTGCTGAGCCCGCTGCCTCTCCTCTCGCTCACCTTCTCCCACTCTGCCCAGCACATGGACACACTTCGACCGCATCTCCCAGCCTCTCACTATGTTTGTTGTTGTCACTGACTTAGCTGTGTTTTGCTTCTTTTGTTAACATTCTCGCTGTTCAGATGCCTCTGTCCTGTCCACGTTAACCGTGTCCCGGTGCCTCTGTCCACATGTCCACGTTAACCGTGTCCCGGTGCCTCTGTCCACATGTCCACGTTAACCGTGTCCCGGTGCCTCTGCCCACATGTCCACGTTAACCGTGTCCCAGTGCCTCTGTCCACATGTCCACGTTAACCGTGTCCCGGTGCCTCTGTCCACATGTCCACGTTAACCGTGTCCCGGTGCTCTGTCCACATGTCCACGTTAACCGTGTCCCGGTGCCTCTGCCCACATGTCCACGTTAACCATGTCCCGGTTCCTCTGCCCACATGTCCACGTTAACCGTGTCCTGGTGCCTCTGCCCACATGTCCACGTTAACCGTGTCCCGGTGCCTCTGTCCACATGTCCACGTTAACTGTGATCCGGTGCCTCTGTCCACATGTCCACATGTTAACCAAGTCCCCATGCCTCTGTCCACATGTCCACGTTAACTGTGACCCAGTGCCTCTGTCCACATATTCACATTAACCATGACCCGGTGCCTCTGTCCACATGTCCACGTTAACCAAGTCCTGGCACTTCTGGCCCGGTGGCTATGCACTGGCCCCTTGTCGGCATGTCCCCACTAACTGCTCTGTGTCTGTTGTCCGTTCACATTAGCTGGCTGCTCTGTGTCCATCGCATGCCCGCTTCTCTGTGCGCATGCCCACAAAGCCGGGTTCTGCCGCTTGGTCAGCACTGTCTGTGCATGCTGCCCCTGCCTGCACGCTCACTCTCACCATATTATGGTGGGTCTGTTGGTGGGTCTGTTGGCATGCCCACATCCCGCGTTCTGGTGTCTTTGTCCCTGTGTCCTGATGCCTCTGTCTACACTGCCATGTCTGGTTCTCCCATCCACACACCCTGCTCTGACTCCGCTGTCCTCATGTCCTCATTAACCTGATGCTGCTGCCTCTGTCTACACTGACAGTGTTCTGGTTCCTCTGTGCATGTGTCTGTACTAACCGTGTTCTTGCCCCTGTCAAAATTACCATGTGTGGTTACCATGCACCTGTTCACATTGATCTGTTCTGGTCGCTGTGTTTGCAGAAAATACATTATGCGGGGCTGGGCCGTGACACATCTGGTTAAGTGCAGGTAGTATGAAGTGCAAGCACCCACACAAGGATCTGGGTTTGAGCCCCGGCTCCCCATCCGCAGGGGGGACACTTCATAAGTGGTGAAGCAGGTCTGCAGGTGTCTCTGTCTCTCCCCCTCACTATCTCCCCTCCTCTCTCAATTTCTCTCTGTCCTGTCCAATAAAATGGAAAAAAAAGGCTGCCAGGAGCTGTGGCACTGAGCCCCAGCAATAACCCTGGAGGCAAAGAAAGAAAGAAAGAAAGAAAGAAAGGAAACTCCCGCTTTCTGTCTGCATTAACTGCGCTACCGTCCGACTCCCTCACAGGTGCATCTTAAGCATATCTGGGATTGGCTGCCCACACAAACGCTCTCCCCGTGCCTCTGTGAACTTCCCACAGGAGCCGCGTCCTGCCGTCTCTGCCCTGAGGCCCATTTCACTCTCTCCTGGCTGCTGGCTCCGCTGTTCACGTGCACTGGGTTCGAGTGCCGCTGTCCACATGTCCAGAGTGGGCATGCTCACTTTCTTCTGTCCTCTGGTCCTCATGAATGGTGCTGGTTACCCAGTCCACATGTCCACAGTAACTGTGTCCTGGCGTGTCTGTCCACGTAAACGTGTCCTGCTGCTTTGGTCCAGTGTTCCTATGATCTGTGTTCATTCCTCTGTCTGCGTGCACATGTTCTGGCGCCTCTGTCCACGCTAACAGTGTGCTAGCTCTAGCCAGGACTGCACTCTGCCCGCGGGTCAGCCCTTTGACAGATGCTCCCAGATAAAGTTTGTTAGCGCAAGACCCCAGACACGGAGACTGTGACTTGAAAAATCATGGCCAGAAAGGCTCCCCCTCGCTGGAAAGACCTCTTCACTCCATGTCACCCCTCCTGTCCTGGCCCTCAGGGGACAGGCTCCCAGGACCTCGGGACCCCCGTGAAGAGAGCGTCACATGCTGACATCTTTTGGGCCCTGGACACGCAGACGCCAGGGATGGAGCAGTGACAGCTCAGGACACGGCTGTCCCCGCGTGGCCATGTCAGGTCTGTGTCCGTTTATTGTGATTCCCTTTTGCTCTTAAGGACAGAAGTTGTTAGGAGAGACCTAGAGACAGAGACGCCCCCAGCCTGCCCGGTGCTGGCACTGCCCCTGGACCAGGCCCGTGGGTCCTGCGTGCACTGCTGAGCCCCACTGCCTGTGCTCTTGCCGGCTACTCTCTGTTGCATCTTTCTGCCCCTTCTCCTGATGACAACACCCCTGGCACACCCCTCACAGTGACTGTCGTTACTGTTGTTGTCGCTGGGACTTTGCCACCGACTGACTATCTGAGATGGAGACACCAGAGCTTCCTCCAGTGAGGTGGCGACTAGGATCCAACCTGGCAGAGCAGCACACCGTTCGACTGAGCTGTCTCTTCATGCTGACATCTCCCTTCTGAAACAGGGCAGCTGGCTCTGGATATTTACTGTCGAGAGTAGACCAGCCGCTCACCAGCAGTCTCAACCTTGTTGGTAGGCTTCTAGTTCTGCTTCTGGAATCCCTTCTGTTACATTGCTTGACGTTGTGGTCTAGTTACACGGTCATTCTGTGACACTGGTTTGGTCACGCTCCCCCTGCCTCCGGGAGATCCTGGTTTAGTCCTTGCTAGTTCGAGCTTCTTCCTTCTCCCCGCCCCCTACCCTACGTACTTCCTTGCTTCCTGACTCTTCCGCTGGAGGAGAGAGAGGCAGGACAGAATTGGGTTGTAATTAGATTAGATTAGTTTTTTGAACCGTTCACTCTTGAGTAAAGAAATACTGCTTCTCCGCTCAGCCATGTGTCCCTGGTCGTCTGTCTCCTGCCGCGAGACTATCCTGGCATACTGGCGCCCTGAACTTTGACTGACAAACATGACCTGAAATAGTCCTGAGCACACATCATCCTCGGTGGTCTGGCCTCCAGCGCAGAGGGTCTCTGAGTCGCAGCGTCTGAATAAAATCACAGCTCCAACTCACACGACGCAGGACCCAGCGCTGCCACACGCTGTCCACACAGCCGTGTTCTGGTGCGCCAGCCCCACGTCCACATGTCCCGTGTGTCCCTGTCCACATGAACCTTGCTGTAGTGCCTCCACCCGTATGTTCACACCGACCAAGCTGCAGTGTCTCTGTCCTGTCCACAGTAGATGTCTTCTGGTGCCTCTGTCCATGGTGACTGTGTCCTAGCGTCTCCGTCCACTCTCTTGTGTCCTGGTTCTTTGTCTGCTTCACCACATGAACATATCCCCGCTTGCTGGGCTAGCTTCGTGGGCGGGAGAGAGACGACCAGGGACTCATGGCTGAGCTGGGAATGCAGTTCAATCTTTATTGATGAGCGGGGATGCAGTGCAATCAATCTGGTCTCTCTTCGTTAGAAAATCCAATCCTTGCTATCTCCTGAGGCGCAAGTGTCAGGTCAGAAGAGGAAGTATGTAGGACAGGGGGTGGGGAGAAGGAAAAAACACCAAACCAGCAGGGATTAAATGGTGGAAAGCAGGATGTTGTTGGTCTGCTTCTAATTCTGCTTCTAAAACCCCTTCTGTTTCATTGGTTTAATCCCCCTGCTGAACACTGCTGTCTATTTACATCACCACTGTTCACTAAGCACCACCCTGCCTGCAGGGCACTGGTTTAATCCCCACTGGTTCATGTCTTTTTGCTCCGCCCCCTCTCCTAGTACACCCTGATTTCCACCAATCTCTTTTCACTCCACCCTCTCTATGTCACATCCTCTTTCCACCCTACTTGGCGAGTATATGTAAGGACAGGATTGTGATTAGAGATGGCTTAGATTGCACTGCTTTCCACATGAATAAAGACTGAACTGCGTCGTACCACTCAGCCATGAGTCCCCGGTCGTCTGTCTTCCGCCCGCAAAGCTAGTCCGGCAGGATGTGACTAGGAGAGGGGCCTAGTGGAAAAAGAGCGCCAACCAGTGGGGATTAAACCAGTGCGGGTCTCAAACAAAACAATGATTCTGTAAATAGACCACAGCGTCAAGCAATGCAGGCAAACCTATCGTGATGATCAAAACAGAAGGTCTTAGAAGCAGAATTAGAAGCAGACCAACACCCACTGAGTATGTTCAGATGCCACGCTTCACGGTCACCATGTGTGGCTGTGCCTCTGTGGACGTGGCCTCACTGCCCATGCGTGTGCTGACCCCTCTGTCACAGTAGCCGTGCGGTGGTCCACACGTCTCACTACTGTACTGTGGTGCCCCAGCCCACACGTTCATGTTAAGCATGTGTCCACACAGAATGTGTTCTGGTGCCCCGGCCACAACGATGGTGTGCGCTGATTCCTCTGTCGCAGTCCATGTGTCCACGTGCCCGTGTCCTGGCGTCTCTGTCCACGTGTCCACACTAACTGTATTATTTTAGCTCTGGCCACGATGACCATGCTGTAGTCCCTCCGTGTGCACGGACTGTCCTGCTGCTTCTGTGCACAAGTGCCCCACTCGGCCGTGCTCTGCTGCCTCTGTGCACATCGCCTGGCTCCCAGTGCTTCCCGGCTCACGTCCGCAGTGACTCGATTCTGCTGACTCAGTCCACATTAACTGTGCTTTGGGTCCACATCAACTCTGCCATTTCCTGGGTCCGTGTGTCCACATTACCCGTGAGCTGAACTTGCCGTGAGCCTGTTTCCGTTAAGCACGGTCCGGCTTCTCTGTTGTGACATCTACATTGACCATGTGCTAGTTCCTAAGTTCACATTCTCCATGTTTGGGGGCCTCGGGTCACACGATCATAATGACCCCGTTCCAGTGCCTTTGTCTGCGTGTCCACTTTTTTTTGAGCAGCTCAAACACCTGAAGTAAGTTTTGACTAAAAGTTCCAGCAGAAAGGTAACAGCATGAGTTTACTTGGCTGAAAGTCCAGACATTCCAGAAGCTGCAAATCAGAGTAAGCCGCTTACCCATAGCACTGTTGGCCCTCGTGACCTGACCTTCCACATTCGGTACGTGGGCTCGTTTATGGAACAGGCTGTAACTGTGCCCGCCAAGACCTGATTTGATTATTTGATAGCCAGCAAAGCAGGGTCCTTAAATACTGGGTGTTGTCTTGTTTCTTTTTCTTTTTTTGCCTCCAGGGTTATCGCTGGGGCTCAGTGCCCACACTACAAATCCACTGTTCCTGGAGGCCATTTTTTTCCCTTTTGTTGCCCTTGTTGTTTATCGTTGTTGTTGTTATTGTTGTTGTTGTTGGATGGGAAAGAGAGAAATGGAGAGAGGAGGGGAAAACAGAGAGAGGGAGAGAAAGACAGACACCTGCAGACCTGCTTCACCGCCTGTGAAGCGACCCCCCTCACCCCGCAGGTGGGGAGCCGGGGCTCGAACGGGGATCCTTATGCCGGTCCTTGCGCTTTGCGCCACCTGCGCTGAACCCGCTGCGCTGCCACCCGGCCCCCCAAGTGTTTTCGTTTTTATTTATGGGGGGATTAATGGTTTACAGTCAATAGTAAAGTGCAGTAGTCGGGGGGCTGGTGTTGGTACACCTGGTTAAGTGCACATAGTACTAAGTGCATAGTACTAAGTGCAGTCCCCGGCTCCCCACACGCGGTGAAGCAGGTCTGCAGGTGTCTGTCTTTCTCTCTCCCTCTTTATCTCCCCCTCCTCTCTCAATTTCTCTCTGTCCTGTCCAATAAAATGAAAAAAAATGCCTGCCAGGAGCAGTGGATGTGTAGTGCTGGCACCGAGCCCCAGTGATAACCCTGGAGGCAAAATTAAATTAAATTAAAGGTAAAATATAGTATTCAGTCCGTGTGTGACATTTCTGAGCTCTCTGCATAATTCTAGCCCCACCTCGGACCTCCTCCCTCAAGCCCACATTCTGCGTGTTTTGGTAGCATGTCCCACGTGCCCTGACTGCTCTGTCCACATGTCTTCATCATCCGTGAGCTGGTGTTTCTTTGCATGTCAACCGTGGTGCGTGTGGGGCCTCTGCCCACGTGTCCATGTAAACCGTGTCCTGAGGCCTCTGTCCACATGAACCGTGTTCTGCTTGGTGAGTCCTTTCACAGACTCTAGAACAACGTCCATTACCACAAAGTCCCCCAGACAGAGACTTTGACTTTGGCTTTTAGTTTTTCTTTTTTTTTTTTTAATGTTTTATTTATTTATTAATGAGAGATATAGGAGGGAGAGAGAGGAGAGAGAGAGAGAACCAGACATCACTCTGGTACATGTGCTGCTGGGGATTGAACTCAGGACCTCATGCTTGAGAGACCTGCATGTTATCCACTGTACCACCTCCCGGACCACAGACCTTGACTTTGGAAAAACCCCTCAGAAAGACTCCTCCTTGCCGGGGAGGCCCCACTATGACCCATTGGGACCCCTTGTTTTCCCAGGCCAGCTGGGTCCCTGTGACACCCGTCAAGAGAGCGCCACATGCTGACAGGCCCTGCACGGCCTTGGGGCCCTGAACACTCAGACACCACAGGCTGAAGGCACAGCGTCTCAACTTCACCAAACCAGGTCAGTGTCAGTTTCTTTTCTTTTTTTTAATGATTGCTTTTTCTTTTATTTCTTAATTTACTTATTTATAAAATGGAAACACTGACAAGACCAGAGGATAAGAGGGGTACAATTCCCACCACCAGAACTCTGTATCCCACCCCCTCCCCTGACAGCTTTCCTATTCTCTATCCCTCTGGGAGCATGGACCCAGGGTCACTGTGGGATGCAGAAGGTGGAAGGTCTGGCTTCTGTCATTGCTTCCCCGCTGAACATGGGCGTTGACAGGTGCATCCATACTCCCAGTCTGCCTCTCTCTTTCCCTAGTGGGGCAGGGCTCTGGGGAAGCAGAGCTCCAGGACACATTGGTGGGATCATCTGTCCAGGGAAGTCCAGTTGGCATCATGGTAGCATCTGGAACCTGGTGGCTGAAAACGAGTTAACATGCAAAGCCAAACAATGATTGATCATGAACCCAAAGGCTGGAATATTGCAGCTGAAGATTTGGGGTCTCCGTTTTGGAAACAGCTAGTAGCTCTATTTTAGGTCTATTCCAAAGGACCTATGGCTTTACTAGTTTTTGCCTGAGCCTGACATCTGATATGCTGGTGGACCCAGGTTGTTGTCTGGGGAGATGACGTCAGAGCTGGAGAAAGGGCTAGAAGGCTGGATCAGAGAAGAGAGTAGCTCCCAAATATGGGAAAGGTGTATGAATATTGTTGACTGTAGACTCCATCCATTTGATCTGGGCCAGTATCAGTTTCTTACGAAGTTTACCTTTGAAAGAGAGGAAGCCCTGCTCAGCGCTGATTGATGGTGGTGCGGAGGATTGAACCTGAGACTTGGAGCCTCAGGCAGGAGAGTTTCCTTACAGACCCACTGTGCTGTCTCCCCCGGCCTTCTGCTGTTCCCTGATTCCGGCTTCTCTCTTTTCTGTGAAGGACACATTACGCCGTTCTCTCGAGACTAGAGGACAGCTGCCATAGTTCGAATCCCGTCCTCCGAGAGATCCCCCAGTTCACAGTTGCCTTGCTTTCTTGTTGGTATGCATGAGACCCCTTCTGTTTCATTTGGTTTAAATCCCCCCTGCTTAACACTATTCTATTTACATAACCACTGCATTCTATTTACATAACCGCTGTTAACAAGCACCACCCTCCCTCCAGGGCATTGGTGGTTCAGTGATAGGATTCTCGCCTGCTCCACCCCCTCCTTGTCACACTCTGATTTTCACCAGTCACTTTTCTCTCCACCCTTTCTATGTCACATCCTGTTTCCACCCTACTTGGCAAGTATATATAAAGACAGCATTGTGAGTTTTAGGGTACTTGAGTTTAGCTTAGCTCGGCTTAGATTGTGCTGCGTCCTGCATGAATAAAGAGATACTGCCTACAGCTCAACCATGAGTCCCTGGCCATCTGTTACCCACCCGTGAAGCCAGCCCGGTGAAAACAACACTTTCTGCTATGTCTGTTGGCACGTGGCCAGGTGCTGTCACCCATGCGGGACATGTCCGGGTGCTTCTGTCCCCGTGTCCACACTCTCCATGCTCTGCTGTGTCCATCCACACTAAGCGGGCTCTGGCTTTTTGCCTGCACATCCGCACGGACGTGTTTCAGCTCTTGTGCACACTGAGCAAGTTCTGCCTCTTCTGTCCTTGTTAGCCAACCACAGGTGTCCCTGTCCACGTCAACTGTACTCTGGCTCCTCTGCCTTCGTGACACTCAGATTCCCGTGCCTGCCCACATGTCACTGTACCGGTCATGTTCTTCTGCCCACAAGTCCCTTGTGGTAGCGTCAGAGTTACTGTCACCCTCGTCATCTGTAGAGGAAGCACTGTCATGCAGCTGGCCAAGGGATGTGCTAGAAAGGATATAGACCAACTAGAAGATAGCTGCTGTCCCTACGACAACCTCCGCTAGAGTCATCAGACAAGTAAACGCAGGAAAGCGTGAGGTGAGCTTGGACCCCACTAAAGCCCTGGGTCTGCTTCCTCCCTAACTTGAGGCCAGACCCCATAAGCCTAACTCCAGTCTGGATACGGCAAATGACGGTCGACACTTTAACAACTGGGACAAAGTCTAAGCTCGTCAGATGAAGGGACGACAAACGCTGGATGAGGGCAGGAGACTGGCCCACTTAGAGAGGCCTTCTTGGTCACTACCAGGCCGCCCCATCACCTGGGGCCCTACTCAGGGAGTCCTGGGATTCCCACACAGACATGATGGGCCTAAGCCTCTCACAGACCCCTCTCTCCACCATCACTGCTCACCTCCATCAGGAACGTCATCACAAGCCCTCCTGTGGGCCTCTCTAGGACCTGACTTTCACTGGAGAGCAGCACTGGTGGGGACTCTCTGAAGGGAGGCTGAGCCAGCCTACTCTGCCACTCGAGGAAGACGGGTCCTGAAATGAGCGCAGCCTAGAATGTTCCAGCCTTGATCACAAGTCCCTGTGAACTGTGTCCTGGTGTCTCTGGCCACAGGTCTCTACTAACCATGTTCTGGGGTCTCTGTCCACATGAGCTGCTCTCCAGTGCCTCTACTATGTTCTGCTTCTTCTGTCCACATGTCCCTGCTAGCGTGTTAGTGTGTGTCTGTCCCCAGCATTGTGCTCTGGCTCCTCCATCCACTCAAGCATGTTCTGGTGCCTCTGTCCATGTCCACATGTCCCTGCTAGCGTGTTAGCGTGTGTCTGTCCCCAGCATTGTGCTTTGGCTCCTCCGTCCACATAAGCATGTTCTGGTGCCTCTGTCCATGCTGACTTTGTTCTGGTTCCACTGTCCACATAAACTGCGTTCTGGTGGCTCTGTGGGATTGGCAGCCTTCTGCTGTCCCTGTCTGTCTGTCCACGTTAACGGTGTGCTGTTCCACATCGACATGTGTACATTCTGTGTCTGTGTCTCTGTCCACTGTAGCCATGTTCCCCACATGCATATTAACAGTGTCACAGCACCTCTGTCACGTCCACACTGTCTATGCCTCTGTCCACCTAGCCGTTTTCTGGTTCCTGTCCGCAGGGCCGCTGACCGCCTGTCCACTTTAACTGTGGTCACTTGCTTCTATCAGCACGTTGATATGATGTGTGCTGGGTGCCCTGTCCACGTGTCCACACTTGCCATGTTCTGCTGCTGTCTTTGTCCACATTAACTGTTCAGGGCCCAGGTGATGGGGCAGCCTGGTAGTGACAAAGAAGGCCTCTCTAAGTGGGCCAGCCTCCTGCCCTCATCCAGCCCCTTGTCGCCCCTTCTTCATCTGATGAGCTTAGACTTTGTCCCAGTTGTTAAAGTGTCATTTGCCGTATCCAGACTGGAGTTAGTTTTGTGGGGTCTGGCCTCAAGTTAGGGAGGAAACAGACGCAGGGCTTTAGTGGGGTCCAAGCTCACCTCACGTTTGCCCGCCTCTGTGAACAAGTCCACGTTAGCTGTGTTTTAGACAATCTGTGCACATGTGCACGTTAACCGTTTCCTGTCCCTCTGTCCGCATTCACCATTCTCTCCTGTGTCTGTCTACAGTCTGACGTCCACATGAGCTGAGTTCCGCCTCCTCTGTTCACGTGTCCACATGAACCGTGTTCTTGTTCTGCTGTCCCGATAAGCGATGTCCTGGTGCCTCTGTCCGCCTGTCCGTGGTGCCTGTAGTTTGCTTTCTTTGTGTTCAGGTGAGTGTCACTGGGCTCTGACCCTCTGGCCATGTGTCCTCGTCAAACATCTTCTGGTCCTGGTCTACTTCTCCACAGTGAGTGAGTCTAGTTACTTAGCCACACGTCACGTCAGCAGTAGTTGTGTTGCGGTTCCTCTGCTACGAGAACTATGTGCTGTGTCTCTGTCTCTGTCTGTGTCTCGTGCCACTGTCCACGTGTCCACATTCACCGTGCTTTGGATCTGCTGTGCACGTAAAGTGTGTTCTGCTGTCTGTCCACATTCACTCTTCTGTGTGCTCTTATCTGCTTTTATTATGATCTTATTTATTAGCTAGAAACAGCTAGAAATGGAGAGGAAGGTATATATATGGAGAGAGAGAGGGAGAGACCAACCTGCAGCCGTGATTCATCACTCGTGAAGCTTCCTCCGGCAGGGGCTTGAACCCAGGCCCTAGCGCTTTGTAAGTGTGTTCCAACAGGTGCACCCCGCCGGCGCTCTATCTGCACAATCCCACTCGGGCTCACGAGTCCACAGTATCCTCACACCTGTGCACACCGACTGTCCTGTTGCCTCTGTCTGCTTGTAGTTTCTGGTGCCTCTGTCCGCGTAAGCCGTGTTGTGGTTCTTCCGCCCACACGTCACACTAACTGTGCTGGGCGCTGTGTCCCCCGTCCATATAACCGTGCTCCGCCTCCCCTGTCCACGTCAGCCACGTCACGGCTCCTCTGTCTTCATGCTCCCGTTCAGCAGGTTCAGCAGCTTGGGTCCATCAGTTCCCATGTCGTGGGTCTGGGTTCCTGTGCTCATGTGCTCAGTAACTGTTATGCGATCTGCCCTCTATGCATACTCTAGGGCATGGGTGTTAGAACAAAGTTCACACGTGGAGACCTTGACTTCAGAGAGACTCCAGCGCTTGCTGGTAAGGCCCCTTCACTCCCTGTCACCCGTTGTGCCCCAGCCCTCAGGGGACAGGTCCCTGGGACCTCAGGATGCCGTGAAGAGAACATCACATGCTGATGGGCCCTGCTCGTCTCTGAGCTCTGGACACACAGACGCGAGCGATGGAGCAGTGACAGCTCAGGACACGGCTGTCCCAGGGTGGCCACGTCAGGTCTGTGTCTGTTTATTGTTATTTCCTTTTGCTCTTAAGAACAGTAGTTGTTAGGAGAGACCAAGAGAAAAAGATGACACGCCCCCTTCCTGCCCAGTGCTGGCACTGCCCCTGGACCCGGCCTGTGGTTCCTGTGCACTGCTGACCCCGCTGCCTCTGCTCTCTCACTGGCCATCTCCTGCACTGTCCCTTACTGGACACACGCTAGCCACATCTTCCGTCCTTTTACTGTCTTTTTGGTGTCACTGGAGCTCTGCGTCTCCAGACAGACTATTTCAGACAGAGACACCACCTGCCAGTTCTTCTGCCTCTGTTCTTCTATCCACATGAACTGTGTTTCTGCCTCTGTCAGTATAGATAGGCTCCTGCGGCTTCTGCACTCATGTTCTGGTGCTTCTGCCAGTGTTAGACATGCCTAGTGTTACATATGCCAGTGTTAGACATGCCTAGTGTTACACATACCAGTGTTAGACATGCCTAGTGTTACACATACCAGTGTTAGACATGCCTAGTGTTACACATGCCAGTGTTAGACATGCCTAGTGTTACACATACCAGTGTTAGACATGCCAGTGTTACACATACCAGTGTTAGACATGCCAGTGTTACACATACCAGTGTTAGACATGCCTAGTGTTTACACATACCAGTGTTAGACATGCCTAGTGTTACACATACCAGTGTTAGATATGCCAGTGTTACACATACCAGTGTTAGACATGCCTAGTGTTACACATACCAGTGTTAGACATGCCTAGTGTTACACATACCAGTGTTAGACATGCCAGTGTTACACATACCAGTGTTAGACATGCCTAGTGTTTACACATACCAGTGTTAGACATGCCTAGTGTTACACATACCAGTGTTAGATATGCCAGTGTTACACATACCAGTGTTAGACATGCCTAGTGTTACACATACCAGTGTTAGACATGCCTAGTGTTACACATACCAGTGTTAGACATGCCTAGTGTTACACATACCAGTGTTAGACATGCCTAGTGTTACACATACCAGTGTTAGACATGCCAGTGTTACACATACCAGTGTTAGACATGCCTAGTGTTACACATACCAGTGTTAGACATGCCTAGTGTTACACATACCAGTGTTAGACATGCCAGTGTTACACATACCAGTGTTAGACATGCCAGTGTTACACATACCAGTGTTAGACATGCCTAGTGTTACACATACCAGTGTTAGACATGCCTAGTGTTTACACATACCAGTGTTAGACATGCCTAGTGTTACACATACCAGTGTTAGATATGCCAGTGTTACACATACCAGTGTTAGACATGCCTAGTGTTACACATACCAGTGTTAGACATGCCTAGTGTTACATATGCCAGTGTTAGACATGCCAGTGTTACACATACCAGTGTTAGACATGCCTAGTGTTACACATACCAGTGTTAGACATGCCAGTGTTACACATACCAGTGTTAGACATGCCTAGTGTTACACATACCAGTGTTAGACATGCCTAGTGTTACACATACCAGTGTTAGACATGCCAGTGTTACACATACCAGTGTTAGACATGCCAGTGTTACACATACCAGTGTTAGACATGCCTAGTGTTACACATACCAGTGTTAGACATGCCTAGTGTTACACATACCAGTGTTAGACATGCCAGTGTTACACATGCCAGAGTTAGACATGCCTAGTGTTAGGTATGCCAGTGTTAGACATGCCTAGTGTTACACATACCAGTGTTAGACATGCCTAGTGTTACACATACCAGTGTTAGACATGACTAGTGTTAGACATGCCTAGTGTTAGACATGCCTAGTATTACACATGCCTAGTGTTAGACATGCCAGGTGTTAGACATGCCTACTGTTACACATGCCTAGTCTTAGACATGCCTAGTGTTAGACATGCCTAGGGTTAGACATGCCCAGTATTAGACATACCAGTGTTAGACATGCCCAGTGATACACATGCCTAGTGTTAGACACCCTAGTGTTAGACATGCCTAGTGTCAGACATCCCTAGTGTTACACATGCCTAGTGTTAGACACGCCAGTGTTAGACATGCCAGTGTTACACATGACTAGTGTTAGACATAGCAGTGTTAGATATGCTTAGGGTTAGACAAGCCCAGTATTAGATATGCCAGTGTTAGACATGCCCAGTGTTACACATGCCTAGTGTTAGACATGCCTAGTGTTAAACATGCCTAGTGTCAGACATGCCTAGTGTAAGACATGCCTAGTGTTAGACATGCCTAGTGTTAAACATGCCAGTGTTAGACATGCCTACTGTTAGACATGCCAGTGTTACACATGACTAGTGTTAGACATACCAGTGTTAGACATGCCTAGTGTTAGATATGCCTAGGGTTAGACAAGCCCAGTATTAGAAATGCCAGTGTTAGACATGCCCAGTGTTACACATGCCTAGTGTTAGACATGCCCAGTGTTACACATGGCTAGAGTTAGACATGCCCAGTGTTACACATGGCTAGAGTTAGACGTGCCCAGTGATACACATGCCTAGTGTTAGACATGCCAGTGTTAGTCATGCCTAGTGTTAGACATGCCTAGTGTTAAACATGCCTAGTGTTAAACATGCCTAGTGCTAGACATGCCTAGTGTTAGACATGCCTAGTGTTATACATGCCTAGTGTTAAACATGCCTAGTGTTAAACATGCCTGGTGTTAAAATGCCTAGTGTTAGACATGACTGGTGTTAGACGTGGCAGTGTTAGACATGCCAGTGTTAGACATGCCTAGTGTTACACATGCCTAGTATTACACATGCCTAGTGGTAGACATGACTAGTGGTAGACATGCCAGTGTTAGACATGCCTAGTCTTAGACATGCCTAGTGTTAAACATACCTAGTGTTAGACATGCATAGTGCTAGACATGCCTAGTGTTAAACATGCCTAGTGTCAGACATCCCTAGTGTTAGACATGCCTAGTTTTAGACACGCCAGTGTTACACATGCCTAGTGTTAGACATGCCTAGTGTTAGATATGCCGAGGGTTAGACAAGCCCATTATTAGACATGCCAGTGTTAGAAATGCCCAGTGTTATACATGCTAGTGTTAGACATGCCCAGTGTTACACATGGCTAGAGTTAGACGTGCCCAGTGTTACACATGCCTGGTGTTAGACATGCCTAGTGTTAAACATGCCTAGTGTTAGACATGCCTAGTGTTAGACATGCCTACTGTTAGACATGCCTACTGTTAGACATGCCAGTGTTAGACATGCCAGTGTTATATATGCCACTGTTACACATGCCTAGTGTTAGACATTTCAAGTTTTAGACATGCCTAGTGTTAGACATGCCAGTGTTACACATGCCTAGTGTTAGACATGCCTAGTGTTAGACATGCCAGTATTAGACATACCTAGTGTTAGATATGCCTAGGGTTAGACAAGCCTAGTGGTAGACATACCAGTGTTATACATGCCTAGTGTTAGACATGCCAGTGTTAGATATGCCTAGTGATACACATGCCTAGTGTTAGACATACCTATTGTTAGACATGCCAGTATTAGACATGCCAGTTTTAGACATGCCCAGTGATACACGTGCCTAGTGTTAGACACCCTAGTGTTAGACATGCCTAGTGTTAGACATGCCATGTTAGACATGCCAGTGTTAGACATGCCTAGTGTTAGACATGCCTAGTGTTAGACATGCTATGTTAGACATGCCAATGTTAGACATGCATAGTGTTAGACATGCCTACTGTTAGCCATGCGTAGTGTTAGACATGCCTAGTATTAGACATGCCTAGTATTAGACATACCAGTGTTAGACATGCCTAGTGTTAGACATACCAGGGTTAGACATGCCTAGTGTTAGACATGCCTAGGTTAAGACATGCCCAGTATTAGACATGCCAGTGTTAGACATGTCCAGTGTTAAACATACCTAGTGTTGAACATGCCTAGTCTTAGACATGCCTATTGTTAGATATGCCTACTGTTAGACATGCCAGTGTTAGACATGTCCAGTGTTACACATGCCTAGTGTTTGACATGCCTAGGGTTAGAAATGCCCACTGTTACACATGCCTAGTGGTAGACATGCCAGTGTTAGACATGCCAAGTTAAACATGCCTAGTGTTAGATATGCCTAGTGTTAAACATGCCTGGTGTTAAACATGCCTAGTGTTAGACATGACTGGTGTTAGACATGGCAGTGTTAGACATGCCAGTGTTAGACATGCCTGGTTACACATGCCTAGTGTTAGACATGCCCAGTGTTACACATGCCTAGGGTTAGAAATGCCCAGTGTTACACATGCCTAGGGTTAGACATGCCAGTTTTAGACATGCCAGTGTTAAACATGCCTAGTGTTGAACATGCCTAGTCTTAGACATGCCTATTGTTAGATATGCCTACTGTTAGACATGCCAGTGTTACACATGCCAGTGTTACACATGCCTAGTGTTAGACATGCCCAGTGTTATTATGCCTAGTGTTAGACATGCCAGTGTTACAAATGCCTAGGGATAGAAATGCCCAGTGTTACACATGCCTAGTGTTAGACATGCCAGTGTTAGACATGCCAAGGTTTAGACATGCCTAGTGTTAGACATGCCTAGTGTTAAACATGCCTAGTGTTAAACATGCCGAGTGTCACACATGCCAGTGTTGGAGATACCAGTGTTAGACATGCCTAGTGTTAAACATGCCTAGTGTTAGACATGCCAGTGTTAGACATTCCAGTGTTAGACATGCCAGTGTTAGACATGCCAGTGTTAGACATTCCAGTGTTACACATGCCTAGTGTTAGACATGCCTAGAGTTAAACATGCCTAGTGTTAGACATGCCTAGTGTTAGACATGCCAGTGTTAGACATGCCAGTGTTACACATGCCTAGTGTTAGACATGCCTAGAGTTAGACATGCCTAGTGTTAGACATGCCAGTGTTAGACATTCCAGTGTTACACTTGCCTAGTGTTAGACATGCCTAGAGTTAGACATGCCTAGAGTTAAACATGCCTAGTGTTAGACATGCCTAGTGTTAGACATTCCAGTGTTAAACATGCCTAGTGTTAGACATGCCTAGAGTTAAACATGCCAGTGTCAGACATCCCTAGTGTTAGACATGCCAGTGTTAGACATGCCAGTGTTACACATGCCAGTGTTAGACATGCCAGTGTTATACATGCCAGTGTTAGACATGCCTGTTTTAGACATGCGTAGTGTTAGACATGCCAGTGTTAGACATGCATTGTTAGACATGCCTAGTGTTAGACATGCCAAGGTTTAGACATGCCTAGTGTTAAACATGCCTAGTGTTAGACATGCCTAGTGTTACACATGCCTAGGGTTAGAAATGCCCAGTGTTACACTGTGCTCTGACCCCGTGTCCACAGTGACTGTGCTCTGACCCCGTGTCCACAGCGACTGTGCTCTGACCCCGTGTCCACAGCGACTGTGCTCTGACCCCGGGTCCACAGCGACTGTGCTCTGACCCCGTGTCCACAGTGACTGTGCTCTGACCCTCTGTGTACAGTAACTCTTCTCGGGTCCTTGTTTCAGTGTCACAATGTGCTGTCTTTCCTTATCCACTTGTTGACATTCTGCTGTTGCTACCAGTCCCCATGAACCCCTGTACATGGAGTCTGTCTTGTTTATGTCCCATGTCACTGTCATGTTTACGTCCCATGTCACTGTCATGTTTATGTCCCATGTCACTGTCATGTTTATGTCCCATGTCACTGTCTTGTTTATGTCCCATGTCACTGTCATGTTTACGTCCCATGTCACTGTCATGTTTATGTCCCATGTCACTGTCATGTTTATGTCCCATGTCACTGTCTTGTTTATGTCCCATGTCACTGTCATGTTTACGTCTCATGTCACTGTCATGTTTATGTCCCATGTCACTGTCTTGTTTATGTCCCATGTCACTGTCATGTTTACGTCTCATGTCACTGTCTTGTTTATGTCCCATGTCACTGTCTTGTTTACGTCCCATGTCACTGTCATGTTTATGTCCCATGTCACTGTCATGTTTATGTCTCATGTCACTGTCATGTTTACGTCCCATGTCACTGTCATGTTTATGTCCCATGTCACTGTCATGTTTACGTCCCATGTCACTGTCTTGTTTACGTCCCATGTCACTGTCATGTTTATGTCCCATGTCACTGTCTTGTTTATGTCCCATGTCACTGTCATGTTTATGTCCCATGTCACTGTCATGTTTATGTCCCATGTCACTGTCTTGTTTACGTCCCATGTCACTGTCATGTTTACGTCCCATGTCACTGTCTTGTTTACGTCCCATGTCACTGTCATGTTTACGTCCCATGTCACTGTCATGTTTATGTCCCATGTCACTGTCTTGTTGGCGTCCACAGTAACCAGGTCTTTGTGTTTGTTTAACTTGGTCAGTTGCCCTGTCTTGTGTCCACAGTGACCTTTTCCTGGGTGCTGTGTGCACCTGCCTGTGTTTGGGTCTGTGGTGACACCCACACTAGCTCGTTCTCGAGCCTGTGTCCCCGTCACCACTCTGGGTCCTCTTGCTCACCGTGTCCTGCTCCTCTGTGCACATGTCCCCCAGCCGGGTTCTGCTGCCTGTTCCGCATCATGTTTCTGGCTCCTTTGTTTATGTTCTGGCTCTGGCCCCTCCGCCCTCATGCCCACATCGACTGTGTTCTGTGTCCTCTGTCCACGTCAACTGTGTTCTGTGTCTTCTGTGCACATCAGCTGTGCGCACACTCCTCCGTCTGTACGGCCACGCTGACTCTGTTCGGTCCTCTGTCCACATATTCCCTTGAGCCATGTTCTGGTGTCTCTGTGCACACTCACTGTGTTCGAATTGCTCAGTCTACACACACTGTAGGGTTGTTCTGGTCCCTTGCTGTGTTAATAGTGACCTGTACCCACACTAACTGTGCCCCAGTTACTCTGTCCACACCGCCTGTGTTCTGGTGTCTGTCTGCACTCTCTGTGTTCTGGCATCTGTCCACACTCTCTGTGTTCTGGTGTCTGTCCACACTGCCTGTGTTCTGGTGTCTGTCCGCACTCTCTGTGTTCTGGTGTCTGTCCGCACTGCCTGTGTTCTGGCGTCTGTCCGCACTCTCTGTGTTCTGGTGTCTGTCCGCACTGACTGTGTTCTGGTGTCTGTCCACACTGCCTGTGTTCTGGTGTCTGTCCGCACTCTCTGTGTTCTGGTGTCTGTCCGCACTGCCTGTGTTCTGGTGTCTGTCCACACTCTCTGTGTTCTGGTCTCTGTCCACACTCTCTGTGTTCTGGCGTCTGTCCGTACTGCCTGTGTTCTGGTGTCTGTCCGCACTCTCTGTGTTCTGGTGTCTGTCCGCACTCTCTGTGTTCTGGTGTCTGTCCACACCGCCTTTGTTCTGGTGTCTGTCCACACCGCCTTTGTTCTGGTGTCTGTCCGCACTACCTGTGTTCTGGTGTCTGTCCGCATTCTCTGTGTTCTGGTGTCTGTCCACACCGCCTTTGTTCTGGTGTCTGTCCGCACTACCTGTATTCTGGTGTCTGTCCGCATTCTCTGTGTTCTGATGTCTGTCCACACCGCCTTTGTTCTGGTATCTGTCCACACTGCCTGTCTTCTGGCGTCTGTCCGCACTGCCTGTGTTCTGGTGTCTGTCCGCACTCTCTGTGTTCTGATGTCTGTCCACACCGCCTTTGTTCTGGTATCTGTCCACACTGCCTGTGTTCTGGCGTCTGTCCACACTGCCTGTGTTCTGGCGTCTGTCCGCACTCTCTATGTTCGGGCGTCTGTCCACACTGCCTGTGTTCTGGCGTCTGTCCGCACTGCCTGTTTTCTGGTGTCTGTCCGCACTGCCTGTGTTCGGGCGTCTGTCCGCACTGACTGTGTTCTGGCGTCTGTCCGCACTGCCTGTGTTCTGGTGTCTGCCCACACTGCCTGTGTTCTGGTGTCTGTCCGCACTGCCTGTGTTCTGGTGTCTGTCCACATTCTCTGTGTTCTGGTGTCTGTCCACACTGCCTGTGTTCTGGTGTCTGTCCGCACTGACTGTGTTCTGGCGTCTGTCCGCACTCTGTGTTCTGGCGTCTGTCCGCACTCTCTGTGTTCTGGTGTCTGTCCACACTCTCTGTGTTCTGGCGTCTGTCCGCACTCTCTGTGTTCTGGTGTCTGTCCGCACTGCCTGTGTTCTGGTGTCTGTCCGCACTGCCTGTGTTCTGGTGTCTGTCCGCACCGCCTGTGTTCTGGTGTCTGTCCGCACTGCCTGTGTTCTGGTGTCTGTCCGCACCGCCTGTGTTCTGGTGTCTGTCCGCACTGCCTGTGTTCTGGTGTCTGTCCGCACTGCCTGTGTTCTGGTGTCTGTCCGCACTCTCTGTGTTCTGGTGTCTGTCCGCACTGCCTGTGTTCTGGTGTCTGTCCGCACTCTCTGTGTTCTGGCGTCTGTCCGCACTCTCTGTGTTCTGGCGTCTGTCCGCACTTTCTGTGTTCTGGCGTCTGTCCACACTGCCTGTGTTCTGGTGTCTGTCCGCACTCTCTGTGTTCTGGTGTCTGTCCGCACTCTATGTGTTCTGGTGTCTGTCCGCACTCTATGTGTTCTGGTGTCTGTCCACATTGCCTGTGTTCTGGTGTCTGTCCGCACTCTCTGTGTTCTGATGTCTGTCCACACTGCCTGTGTTCTGATGTCTGTCCGCATTCTCTGTGTTCTGGTGTCTGTCCACACTGCCTGTGTTCTGGTGTCTGTCCGCACTCTCTGTGTTCTGGTGTCTGTCCGCACTCTCTGTGTTCTGGCGTCTGTCCGCGCTCTCTGTGTTCTGGCGTCTATCCGCACTGCCTGTGTTCTGGCATCTGTCCGCGCTGTCTGTGTTCTGCCATCTGTCCGCGCTGTGTTCTGGCGTCTGTCCGCGCTCTCTGTGTTCTGGCGTCTGTCCGCATGTCAAGCACTTTCCAGCGCTTCCGTGCACAGTAGCTGTGTTCTTGTGCCCTTTGCTCATACACTCTCCCTGTGTGTCATCTAGCTGTCTTCTGGCTGCTATGTCCACATTAACCGGGTTCTGGTGCCTCCGTCCGCGTGTCCACAGGACCCAGGTCTGGTGCCTCCGTCCACGTGTCCACAGGGCCCGGGTTCTGGTCCCTGGACCACGTCACTCTTCGTCATAGTCGTCTGCCTGTGCGGCCACATTGCCTGTGCTCCTGTGCCTGTCCACATGTCCGCCTCACTACTGGGTCTCATTAACCGCTCTGTACACAGGCACCTGCGGGAACTGTTTTCTGCTGCCTCTGTCCACCTGACCGCACTCTCAAGTCTCTGTGCACGTTAGGCATGTACTGTGTCTGCCCGACATTCATGGGTGCCCCTGCACACTGGTCTCGTTCAGACTCCTCTGTACCTGCGTCTCGATGCCTCTGTCTGCCTTAACTGTAATCTCAGTCCCCACTGATCGTGCCATGTGCTCTTTCCACGTTACCCGTGTCAGGTCTCTCTCCGCTCCTGACCACGAGTGTGCGTCAAGCTTGTTTGGTGCCAGTGCACAGGTCCCCATTAGTGCTCTGCTTCCGCTGTCCACGTGAGCCGTGTTCACATTCCTCTGCCCACATGTCCACATTGACCGTTCGATGTGCCCCATCTTATCTACCGTGTGTGCAGGTCCTTTGTCTACAGTAACTGCTCTGTGCCCCTCTCCCACTGCCCAGCTCACTGCGCTCTGGTGCTTACATCCTCGATAACCATGGTCTCGGCTTCTGTCCGTATGTCCACACTGACTGTTTTCTGAAGTCACTGTGCATGCTAGCAGCGGTCTGTGTTTCTGTCCATGCTAGCCAAGGTCTGTGTCTCTGTCCATGCTAGCTGCCATGTGTCTCTGTCCATGCTAATCACGGTCTGTGTCTCTGTCCATGCTAATCGCGGTCTGTGTCTCTGTCCACATTAGCCACAGTCTGTGTCTCTGTCCATGCTAGCAGCAGTCTGTGTCTCTGTCCACATTAGCCGCGGTCTGTGTCTCTGTCCACATTAGCCGCAGTCTGTGTCTCTGTCCATGTTAGCCGCGGTCTGTGTCTCTGTCCATGCTAGCTGCCATGTGTCTCTGTCCATGCTAGCTGCCATGTGTCTCTGTCCACATTAGCCGCGGTCTGTGTCTCTGTCCACATTAGCCGCGGTCTGTGTCTCTGTCCACGTTAGCCGTGGTCTGTGTCTCTGTCCACATTAGCCGCGGTCTGTGTCTCTGTCCACGTTAGCCGTGGTCTGTGTCTCTGTCCATGCTAGCTGCCATGTGTCTCTGTCCATGCTAGCTGCCATGTGTCTCTGTCCACATTAGCTGCAGTCTGTGTCTCTGTCCACATTAGCCGCGGTCTGTGTCTCTGTCCACATTAGCCACGGTCTGTGTCTCTGTCCACATTAGCCGCAGTCTGTGTCTCTGTCCACATTAGCCGCAGTCTGTGTCTCTGTCCACATTAGCCGCGGTCTGTGTCTCTGTCCACATTAGCCGCGGTCTGTGTCTCTGTCCACATTAGCCGTGGTCTGTGTCTCTGTCCCGGCTAGCCACAGTCTGTGTCTCTGTGCAGACGATCTCATAAACTGTGTTCTTGTTCCCTCACTACCTGTGTTCCTATGTCTCTAGTCACATGCTCACATTACCCTGCTCAGTGTCTCTGTCTGTCTGTCCATATCTGTTTCCTTCCTCCACCCACATTAGCTGTACCCCCGCTCCTTATGTCCACATGACCCTATGGTGTCCACAGTGACTGCTGTCCGGGTCTCTGTTCATATATCCAAGTGAACCGTGCTCTGGTGTCTCTGTCCATAGTAACTGGATCATGGTTTCTCTGTCCTCATGTCCACACTGGCTCAATCATGAGTCACACACCACCCAGATGAGCCTGCCCAGTGCTGTGTGCACTCTCCCTCTCTCTCTCCCTCTCTCTCTCCCTCTCTCTCTCCCTCTCTCTCTGTCTCTTTAAGTTATCCTAGAGCAGCGAAACTTGGTGGTGAATGAAAAAAAGTAAAGAAGTATTTTACCTAGTCTTTGGGAGATTTCTTATAGTATTTCATTTATTTGTTTATTTATTGAACGAGAGATACAGAGCGAATGATATAGGGAGAGAGGCCACATGTCCATGGCGTGCCCATATAGTCCCGGGTTCGAATCTAGGGCCTCATACAAGGTAATATCTGTGCCGTACAGAATAAACCATCTGATCTTTGCTTGTGTATTTGTTTGTTTCTCCCAGAGCCCTGCTCAGCTCTGGCTGATGGTGGTACTGGGACTAAACCCGGGACCTCAGAGCCTCAAGCAGGAGTCTTTTTACAGCATTATTATTATTATTATTATTATTATTATTTTACCCAGAGCCCTGCTAAGCTCTGGCTGATGGTACTGATGGGAATTGAACCTAGGACCTTAGAGCCTCGGGCAATAGAGTCTTTTGCAGAACCAGGATGTTGTCTTCCCTGCCTAGAGGCCACAAGGTGGGATGTGGTTTTCTTTTATTCTCACTGCTATTTCCAGACATGGGTTTGGCCTAAAAAAATGGCTACACCACTGCCGGCCCTCAGGGCTCCCAGGACTTTCCCCGAAGCCTTTAGTTTTAGTTACATGGAACATCCACTCTAGAAAACAAACAGCTTGGGGGCCGGGTGGTGGCGCACATAGTTAATGGTTAAGCACACAGTACTAAGTGCAAGGACTCACTCATAGGTCCTGGTTTGAACCCCCAGCTCCCCACCTGCAGGGGGAAAGCTTCAAACAGTGAAGCGGGTCTGCAGGTGTCTCTCTCCATTCGCAAAGCTTTCCCCCTGCAGTTGGGGACTGGGGGCTCGAACCTGGGTCCTTGTGCACTGTTACATGTTTACTCAACTAGATGCGCCACCACCCGGACCCTAGAACTTCTCTTGCCTCTGGCTCTGCCGGCCCCACCAACAGCCTTTCCCTGGGGCACAGGTGCCCTTTCTGGAACCACAGCAGGGAGGATTTGTGGAGACTTCCCCGAGCTGGCTAAGCTCAAGCCTAGACAGACTGGTTGCTTTCTTCTCGAGAGACAGAGAGCTCAGAGGGAGACCCGGGCTTCCTTCAGTCACCGAGGGCCAGACTTGACCCCGGATCACGCACACGGCAAAGCTCACTGCCTCCCCTGGACAGACCCCGCACTGTCTGTCTGCGTGCTGGGGGCTCACGCTAAGTCGGATGCCCATGCAGGCCCTCACTCCAGACCCCGCGCCCTGCCCACAGGGGCTCTCGGGACGCCCCACCCGCCTTTCTCCCTCCAGCTCTCTCGTCTCTGCGGACGTGTCCCCTCCCCTGGGGGGACACTGCTTCCCTGCAGGGCCTGCCTGTCTGTGGGGCAGTCTCAGGCCGGGACACCCTTGTTTGATGGGCAGGTGAGCAAGCCAACGTCTGGTTTCAGGGGCACTTGGGAGTTTCCAAAGGGAGAGGAAAACACCCCTGCTTCCTGGGTCAGTGGGATCCAGAGGCCCTGGGGGCTCACCTGCCGCCTCCCCAGTGTCTGCCCACCCTGCCTCCGTACCAGGTGAGGCCCCTGCTCAGAACGGAAGTGCCCACACCCGAGTGCCATGCCCTTCAGGCCACCCTCCCATCCACACGCCTTCCCGGCATCCTCTGCTTCGGCCAGGAGACCTGCCTGCTCCAGCGGTGCCCTGGGGACACTGCCTGGCCTGAGGCCGTCAGCTGTGGCACCCGCAGGTGGGGGTCAGGCGGTGGGCCAGGCCGTCCCTTCTTAGAGCCCTGTCCCTGTCCCTGCTCAGAGCCCTGTCCCTGCTCAGAGCCCTGTCCCTGTCCCTTCTCAGAGCCCTGTCCCTGTCCCTGCTCAGAGTCCTGTCCCTGCTCAGAGCCCTGTCCCTGTCCCTGTCCCTGCTCAGAGCCCTGTCCCTGTCCCTGCTCAGAGCCCTGTCCCTGTCCATGCTCAGAGCCCTGTCTCTGTCCCTGCTCAGAGCCCTGTCCCTGCTCAGAGCCCTGTCCCTGTCCCTGCTCAGAGTCCTGTCCCTGTCCCTGCTCAGAGTCCTGTCCCTGCTCAGAGTCCTGTCACTGTCCCTGCTCAGAACCCTGTCTCTGTCCCTGTCCCTGCTCAGAGCCCTGTCCCTGTCCCTGCTCAGAGTCCTGTCCCTGTCCCTGCTCAGAGTCCTGTCACTGTCCCTGCTCAGAGCCCTGTCCCTGCTCAGAGTCCTGTCCCTGTCCCTGCTCAGAGCCCTGTCCCTGTCCCTGCTCAGAGCCCTGTCCCTGCTCAGAGCCCTGTCCCTGTCCCTGCTCAGAGCCCTGTCTCTGTCCCTGTCCCTGCTCAGAGCCCTGGGTGGCTGTGCGGCCGCAGGTGAGAGCCTGACATCCACATTGGCTGTGACTGGTGGTCAGTGTCGCGGGCTGAACAACAGTCGCTGGGGACACATGACTTCCAGGGTGACGAGGAGAGCAGGGAGGTGGGGACTGTGAGGTTTACAGTAGTACGTGATGACGGGTCTAGTCCAGGCTGCAGCCACCACTCGGATGCCTCTTAAAGGGACTCTTTTCTTTCTTTCTCTCTTTCTTTCTCTCTCTCTCTCTTTCTCTTTCCAAGTTTGCATTCCATTTCTCTAGATTCCTCTACGAGTGAGACCATCTGTAATCGTCTCTCACTTCTTATGTCACTAAGCGTCATCGCCTCCAGTCCCACCCTGAGGACACAATGCCTGCCGTCTTTTCTCATTGCAGAGTAATACTCCACGGACCAAATGTTTCACGCCCTCTCTTGCATATTTATTTGATTTTCTCCATTTTTTCAGTTGTGATTAATTATGGGTCACTAGACTGTGAGATGACAGGGTCTCGTTCCACACCACACATGCCCCACCCCCACCAGAGGGCTCACAAGCCTCAGACACAGTCTGCTGGCTTGTTTTCTTTGTCTCTAGGTCCCTGTGTCTCAGATCACCAGATTCCACACATGAGTGACACCACCTGGCAGCTGTCTTTCGTCTTTTATCTCACTAAGCGTCTTCACCTCCAGCTCCATCCATTTTGTCCCCAAGGACACAATATCATCTGTTTTGATGGCAGAGTAGTATTCCACGGAGCCAGTACCCCATAACTTCTCTATCCAGTCATCTGTGGATGGGCAGCGATCTCGGCTGCATCTACTCTCTGGCTGTTGTGAATAAGGCAGCTGTGAGCGCAGGGAATGGAAGTCCCTTTGCGTCCGCGTTTTTATGTACTTTGCATAAATGCCTCCGAGCGGCCAGGCTGGATAGGGAATTGTTTCGGTCTTTGTTTGATTCCACAGGGGCTGCCCAGGTGGCATCCCCACCAGCAGGGAGCAGGGGCCCCCTTTTCCCGTAACCTCCCCACACCTGCTTCCTGTGTGTTGATGTTGGCCATTCAGTGTGGCTTGAATTTGCATTTCTCCAACGACAGGAGCAGTGGAGCGTTTCTTGGTGTGTCTGTGGGCTGTATGGGGCCTTCTTTCTTTCTTTTGTATTATCTTTATTTATTTATTTATTGGGTAGAGACAGCCAGAAATTGAAAGGGGAGGGGGAGACAGAGAGGGAGAGAGACCCCTGCAGCCCTGCTTCACCACTCACCAAGCTTTCCCCCTGCAGGTGGGGACTGGGGGCTCAAACCTGGGTCCTTGCACACTGTGACGTGTACGCCCAGCCCGGTGCGCCACCACCCGGCCCCTGGGTCTTCTTTATAAAGTTGTCTGTTCAGGTGTCCTGCCCACAGCTCTGTCCTCTGGGAGATCTCAGTCTGAACGGCTCGGACCACCGTTGGCCTTCACGCTCAGCAGAGTACCCCAGCTGGACACCCAAGTGGGCAGTGTCCGGCCTCCTCTGGGCAGGCTGTGGGCGGCGCTGGCCTTCTCTGTGGGTGGCCTCCTGTCATTGGGCAGCTGTCCGCTTGACCTGCGCCCTGGGGTCATGGGCCCCTCCTCTGGGCACGCAGGGCCTAACCAGCGTGCAGTGTCAGGCGTGCTGGGATGGCCAGGGTGCGGGACCCAGGTGGGAGGTGCGGTGTGGGCTGGGGCACCTTCTGAAGAAACTGGGCCCCTGTGGCTGGCGCTCCCGGGACCTGGGGACAGAGGAGCGGGGCTGAACCTGGAGGGGGGCAGAGACTCCAGGGGGCAGGAGGGGCCACCCGCTGGCTCAGAGCATGGGCTCCACCTGCAGGCTACATCCCCATCAGGACGGGGGCATCCACCAGGGGGGCGGGGAGCTGCCAGGGGGTCATGGGGGGCTAACATGGAGCCAGGGGGCCACCAGGGGGACATGGGGCCACCAGGGGGACATAAGGATCTTTTGGGGGACATGGGAGGCACCAGGGGCCCATGGGGGGGCCTACCAGGGATTCAGCGTGTACTGGCCTCTGCGAGCCAGGTTGTCCCCAGCACGGATGGTGAACCAGAGGAAGGAGCTGAGCAGGATGGCATACACCTGGGGGGCGGGGGGCTGCTTCAGCTGTTCCGGGGGGCTCCCCCACCCCACCCCCCCTGCCCTGTGGACCCTGCCCTGTCCCCTTAAACACCAGCATCACTGCCCTGAGCCCAGTGGACCATGGGGACCCACAGGCAGGGCAGGGGGGCTGGAGGTACCATGCAGGCCAGGCCAAGGGCGGTCAGGGTGGAGATGATGTTCCCATGAGTCTTGAGGAAGCTCCTGATGCCCTGCAGACAGTCCTGCCCAGGACACCACATGCTGCCACCCTGCTGCCCCAGCTGGGACCAGTATCCCCCCACCCAAGACAATGTCCCTCCAGCCACTGCAGTGCCCCCCACCCAGGATAGTGTCCCCCACCCAGGATAGTGTCCCCTACCCAGGGCAGTGCCCCACCCAGGACAGTGCCCCACCCAGGGCAGTGTCCCCACACAAGGCAGTGTCCCCACCAGGACAGTGTCCCCCACCAGGGCAGTGTCCCCACCAGGACAGTGTCCTCCACCAGGACAGTGTCCCACACCCAGGATAGTGTCCCCTACCCAGGGCAGTGTCCCCACCAGGACAGTGTCCCCCACCAGGGTAGTGTCCCCACCAGGACAGTGTCCTCCACCCAGGATAGTGTCCCACACCCAGGATAGTGTCCCCTACCCAGGGCAGTGTCCCCACCAGGACAGTATCCCCACCAGGACAGTGTCCTCCACCCAGGATAGTGTCCCACACCCAGGATAGTGTCCCCTACCCAGGGCAGTGTCCCCACCAGGACAGTGTCCTCCACCCAGGATAGTGTCCCACACCCAGGATAGTGTCCCCTACCCAGGGCAGTGTCCCCACCAGGACAGTGTCCCCCACCAGGACAGTGTCCCCCACCAGGGCAGTGTCCTCCACCCAGGACAGTGTCCCCACCAGGACAGTGTCCCCCACCAGGGTAGTGTCCCCCACCAGGACAGTGTCCCCCACCAGGGCAGTGCCCCCCACCAGGGCAGTGTCCCCCACCCAGGACAGTGTCCCCCACCAGGGTAGTGTCCCCACCAGGACAGTGTCCTCCACCCAGGATAGTGTCCCACACCCAGGATAGTGTCCCCTACCCAGGGCAGTGTCCCCACCAGGACAGTATCCCCACCAGGACAGTGTCCTCCACCCAGGATAGTGTCCCACACCCAGGATAGTGTCCCCTACCCAGGGCAGTGTCCCCACCAGGACAGTGTCCCCACCAGGACAGTGTCCTCCACCCAGGATAGTGTCCCACACCCAGGATAGTGTCCCCTACCCAGGGCAGTGTCCCCACCAGGACAGTGTCCCCCACCAGGACAGTGTCCCCCACCAGGGCAGTGTCCTCCACCCAGGACAGTGTCCCCACCAGGACAGTGTCCCCCACCAGGGTAGTGTCCCCCACCAGGACAGTGTCCCCCACCAGGGCAGTGCCCCCCACCAGGGCAGTGTCCCCCACCCAGGACAGTGTCCCCCACCAGGACAGTGTCCCCCACCAGGGCAGTGTCCCCACCAGGACAGTGTCCCCACCAGGGCAGTGTCCCCACCAGGGCAGTGCCCCCCACGGGCCTCTCACCTGCCTCTCGGCCTGCGGCCCCCGACACAACAGGTCCTGGCTGCCCCCCAGGCGGCTGAAGGGTGAGCTCTTCCCACAACACAGAAACTGCAGAGCAGGGAGCAGCCAGTAAGCAGGGTCTGGACGCCCCGGATCCCAGTGGGTAGACGGGGAAACTGGGGGGCATGAGGGGCCAATGCCAGGCACAGCTGGGGCGCCCGGGGTGGGCGGGGCTCACACTGCCACCCTGCGGTCACCTGTGGAGGTGTCCCCACCCCGGGGGCCCTGGGGCTGCCCTCACCGTGTCCTGGATGGCCGCCAGCTCGGGGCCCCCGGCTCCGGACGGGCCCCTGACGGCACGGTCATATAGCAGGTCATAGGTGTCCAGCATGGCCTCGCCCACCTGCAGGAGTCCAGCTCACGGGAGGGGGCCACTGGGGGTGTCCCAGCACCCCAGGCTTCCACACCTCCCTCCAAATAAGGCCTCATTCCTGCCCCAGGGCTCCTGGGGGAACATGGAGGCTGGCTCTGCAGGGCCCCTCTTCTCCTGCCCTAGAAGTGGACAAATTGGGGAGCCGGGAGCCCAGGGATAACCAGAACTTTCTGGAAGACAGTGGCAGCCGGGCTCAGGCAAGGGTCAGGCAGATAAGGTCCCTGGAGGGCAGACAGAGAAGGGGAGCGACATACCTGAACCCCAACGCCACCAGCCTCGTGGCCGCGGACCTCCTGAGCCTCCCCTAGTCTGCCTTTGCCCTGGCTGCACCCCCAAGCAGGGCCGGCCTGCACTGGCCTCCCCTGCAGACAGGTCGGACTCACCTCCTCCAAGGAGCCTTCCCAGACTGCTCTCTAGTGCCCATCTTCCGGCACAGGTGGGCCCCTCTTCTCCCCCTCCCCGCCCCTGTTTGCTGAAGTTGGGGTTCACATAGGGCTGCCCCAGTGGCTGTGTGGAGGGAGGACCAGTCTGTCCTGGTCACTCTCGTCTGCCTCTCCTGGTGACAGCCCCCCCCATCCAGCCCGACACCCCCACCCTGCCCCAGCAGGCCTCCAGCCCCTGTGGGGGGGACCTGGTTATGAAGGGGTGTGTGGACGCTCCCAGGGCCCTCCACTTCTGGCTCTGGGGTGGGCCGGGGGCTGACCTGGCCTCAGGGCTGGAGGAGGGTCAGGGTGAGGGCTCACCTGGGAGGGGCCGTGCAGCCTCCAGACAGCCACCTGAGCCAGGGCACAGAACACCAGGGCGAAGCAGAGGAAGGCCTGGGGGCACAGTGTCAGGGGCCGCCAGCCCCTCCTCCCTGTTAGCAAGCAAAAAACCAGACCACCATCCACTGCAGGGAAGCAAAGATGTTTATTACAGATTCGAATCCGGGCCGAGCGGTGACTGACAGCAGTCCACCAGAGCTCGACCCCTAACAGAGCTTTATAGGATTTCAATTTATAGGATTTCAGAGCATACTCCAAGGGGGAGTTATGCAAAACAAGGATTCTACAACTTACTCAATGGTACTCTATAGAAAATGCGGGATCCAATCATTTCAAACATTGCAACACAATAAACAACCTATGGAATTTGTCTAATTTCAAGCCTCTATGTAAAACAGGGTTACCACACTTTCGGGTTATCGACTAAGACCATCTGGCCTCAGGCGGTTGAGTTTCATCAGCCTTGAGCTGACTTGGGTTTGTGGCTAGGCTAGCTGTTTCCTCTAAAATAAAACTGGCCACTTGCCCCTGCATAGAGGTGGTGACTTTCACCTTGTGTAGGGGGTACAGGAATTTTCTATTCCACACTCTCCACCCTGGGCCCCCTGCCCCTGGAGCCCCCTTCCCCTGACCTCCCCTGGGCCCCTACGCCTCTCCCCCAGAGCCCCTTTCCCCTGACCTCCCCTGGGCACCTACCCCTCTCCCCCAGAGACCCCTTCCCCTGACCTCCCCTGGGCCCCTGTCCCTCTTCCCCAGAGACCCCTTCCCCTGACCTCCCCTGGGCCACCTCCCCTAGCCCCCTGCCCCTCTCCTCTGCTCCGCTGCCCCTGATATGCGACATGCATGCTGACAGGCCAGACCACGTGCACACGCATGGACTCATGTGTCCACACAGCCCCAAAGGCGCACACACGCTCACACAGGGTACTTGGAGGGCAGGTGGTCAGGAGGTTCCAGACACCCATGAGGGGTGTTGGGTGTAGCAGGTGTCCAGCCCACCCACAGTGACCAGGCGCCCAGATCAGGGTTCCTGAGGGCCGGCAGGTGCTATCGCCCCCTGGTGGCCAGTGTCTGTCCCAGCACTTCACCAGGCTCAGCCACCTGCCCTGAGGTCGTCGTCCCGTGTCCCCCCCCCCCCCCCCCCCCCCCCGGTACAACACTCAGAGACAGGTGTGTGCTGGTGTGGGCAAGGGGTGCTTGGGGGCAGGTGAAGGTGCTGGGGCCTCAGAGGAGGGTACTAGGATCAGGGTACTGGAGGTCTGGGAGCAGGGTGCTGGGGCCTGGGAGCAGGGTGCTAGGATCAGGGTACTGGGGGTCTGGGAGCAGGGTGCTGGGGGTCTGGGAGCAGGGTGCTGGGACCTGGGAGCAGGGTGCTAGGATCAGGGTACTGGGGGTCTGGGAGCAGGGTGCTGGGGCCTGGGAGCAGGGTGCTAGGATCAGGGTACTGAGGGTCTGGGAGCAGGGTGCTGGGGCCTGGGAGCAGGGTGCTAGGATCAGGGTACTGGGGGTCTGGGAGCAGGGTGCTGGGACCTGGGAGCAGGGTGCTAGGATCAGGGTACTGGGGGTCTGGGAGCAAGGTACTGGGGTTCTGGGAGCAGGGTGCTGGGAGCAGGGTGCTAGGATCAGGATACTGGGGGTCTGGGAGGGGGTGTTGGTGAGAAGCTGTCCGAGTGGAGGGTCCTGTGTGAGGTGAGGGTCAGGAGGTGCCTCCCACCCTCTGCTCTGCAGCCCGGGGTTCAGGGCCCTGTCCCGCACACGGGAGGGCAGTACTCACCGCGGCCATGAGCCCCCCGGCCTCCCTCACCGTGGCAGTGGCTCCCAGCACGGCGCCCAGGCCCAGAAGCAGCGCCAGGCTGAGGCCCAGGAAGAAGGCTGTTGGGGGGAGGGTGCCCCAGGGTGCAGAGCCCACAGTCAGGCGGGCTTGGGGGGATGCAGGGCCCCCTCCCAGCAGACCGCCTGTTTCCTGGCCCCCTATCTGCAGCCACACCAGTGACAGGACCACAGGGGCAGGATCTTATCAGCCCTGCCCAGGCAGCTCCTACCAGCTCAGGGAGAAGGCTGGGAGACGGGGGATGGGGACAAGAGTGGGGGCTCGGGCTGGGGCCAGGGCTACAGCTAGCTGCTCCCCACCCTCAGAACTTCCTTTCCCCCAAGACCCACCCCAAGGGCGGCCCCATCTGGCAGCCCTATCCGGCACCCTCTGAGGACATCAGCCGTGGCTGTACTCTGTACCCAGCCCGGTCCCCCTCTCTGACCCTGTCCCTCCCTGGCCCCAGCCCAACTCTGGGTCTCCCACACCCAGGCCTGTCTCTCTGGCTCTGGCCGAGCTCCCCTCCACTGACTCCCTCCCTGACCCCAGCCCCGTCCAGAGGCCCCTCACCCCAACGCTGTGCGGCTGCGTAGGGAGCCCAGTGTGGGGACGCTTGGCTGATGACCGTGAAGTGAACCCCAAAGTAGGTGAGGGTGGCCAGGGCAGCCACAGAGAGGGCCAGCAGCTGCAGGGAGGGGTGGAGGGCAGGCTGGGCCTAGGGGGTGGGGACAGCCAGCACCCCCACTTCCCAGTCTTCCAGGCTTGTCTGGGCTCTGGGTCCTGCCGCTCGCCCCCACACTCTGCCCCCATGTCCGACTTGCCCAGGACTCAGAAGCCCAGGGTCCTCTGTTTGCGGGGCGGGTACCCCAGAGCACCCCATTCCCCACCTCAGCCTGTGCCTACATCCAGCTCAGACTCCCCACTGCCCCTGCCCCTGCGTGGTCAGGGAGGGGAGTCCTGCGTCCATGGGGTGGGAAGGGGGTCCCCTGTGCTGGCACAGCCCCCCCCCAGCCGTTACCATGGTGAAGAAGCTGGCCATCAGCATCTGACACTTGGCGGCCCTGACGCGGGCCCGGGGCCCCATGGAGACCCCCTGCTCCTTGGCACTGCGGCTCACAACCTGCTGTCTGTCTGTCTGTCTGTCTGCTCTGGGTCCAGGAGCCCCGGAAGAGGGGGCAGGAAGGGGTGGAGTGGGGCATCCATGCTCTGAGGGAGGGGAATGAGGAGGCGGAGACACTGGGCGTGTTGGGGACAGCTTGGAGTAGGAGCCTGGGGTCTCACAAACCCTGGATCCCGCGAAGGGACACCCACTGGTCAGCGTGTTTGGAAGGGCGTCACCTGAGTCTTCTGGGTGGCGCTGTCCTGTGTCCAGGAGGGTGGTCGTGTGGGACCTGCAGTTACCCACAACTAAGGATGGGGGAGGGGACATGGGGTGCCGTCCTGGGGACAGCTGGCTCAGTGGCCCTGCCGCGCGTGAAGGGGGTGTCCTCCTGGACTTGGGGGTCTCAGCAAGGCAAGAGGGAGATGCTGACCCCATCCAGACTCTAGCAGGCGGGGCTCAGGGCCTGCCAGCACCCTGAGAGGTGGGGCTCATCCCTGACGGGGCAGGGGTGGGGGGAAGGAGTGAGCAGGACGTGGGCTGCACCCCCCCCCCCCAGTATGCCTGCTTCTCTTCCGGGAAGTTCCGACCGGGTGCTTCCCCCACCTCCAGCAGTGTGGGCACCCTGCAAGGTGACCCGTGGGACCGAGGAGGTTTCAGGCCTCCAAGCTGCCATCGGACCCCAGGCCTGTCCCCAGGCACCCCGCCCCCAGTTGGGCACCCCTGTGGGCCCCGGGAGCCCCGGCCCTGAACCCTCACTTGGGGTAAGAAATGGCCTGGAGGGGTCCCAGGGAGGCCACGGGAGTCAGGCAGGGCCCCCAGCAACCACAGGGCCTCAGACTCTGCCCTGGGCTACCTCGCACCCCCCATGAGTGTGTGTGGGTGCCCGTGTGCGTGTCCAGTGGGTGCAACACACCCGTGCAGGTCCTCTCCCCCACCTCCGGCATCCTGAGGCGACAGTTTTACCACAGGAACACCAGAAAGGGCTTCCAGGGCTGGGCAGGGCAGCAGCTCCAGCACCTGGCCCCCAGGCTGTGAGTTCAGCCCCTGGCACAGGCGCTGAATGGGGCCCTGGCTCCCCCCCCCCACTCGTTCTCTGTCTCACAGTAAATAAACCAGCCCCCCTGGCCCCCCACCCTGGTTTTCCCTGGGGCTTGGTGTCTGCAGGCCCCCCTCCCTTCCCTTTCAGTCTCAGAGGGATCAAGAAGAAGTGAGCGGAGAAGCTGCCCCAGCACCAGCCCCAGCACCGGGGCGGCTGGCCCAGGCCCAAGACTCGAACCCTCATCCTTGTTCCTGTGAAAGTGCTGAACTCTACAGGAGAGCCCCCACCAGCTCCAGTGAAGAATCTTGTTAATGTGCAATAAAGACATAGTGGCCCGGTTAAGTGCTCACACTACAATACCCAAGGATGTGGGTTCAAGCCCCCAGTCCCCACCTGCAGGGGAGAAGCTTCATGAGTGAAGCAGGGCTGCGGGCATCTCTGTCTCTCTCCCTCTCTCCTCTCAGTTTCTGGCTGTCTACCAAACAACAAATAATAAATAAATAGATTTTTTAATTTTTATTTATTTATTATTGGATAGAGACAGAGAGAAATTGAGAGGGAAGGGGGAGATAGAGAGGGAGACACCTGTAGCCCTGCTTCACTACTCGAAAAGCTTTGCCACTGCAGGTGGGGACCAGGGACTTGAACCTGGGTCCTTGTGCACTGAGTTTTGTTTTTTTTTTTTAGATGTAGCCTCCTCCAAAGACCATGTCTGAAGAGCGAGGAGCCTGCCTCCACCCCTGGCTGACCGGACATTTCCAGCCACAGCCTCCCAGGTGTGGGGCTGCTCCCACTCTCACCAAGACGCCAGACAGCGGGCTGTCAGCTACACGGGCAGTGGCCCCACGTCCTCTGGTCACCAGCCTCTTGGGGTGAGAGAGCCGGCGTGTGCTGGGGAGTGACAGGGGAGGCCACACTGTGCACCACACCGTGGTGACCGCCCTCCCCCTAACCAAGCTTTCTGGGGCTGGAGGGAGGAGGGCAGGCCTGTGTCAGAGCCCCATCCCCAGCTCCCATGGACAACAAAACCATCCACTACCCCTACCACCACCACACACACACACACACACACACAAAATGCTGGGGACTGAGTGTCACAGGTCCTGGCCGGGTCCTGGGAAAAGCAGGAACTCTGTTTTTATATTCAAGTCCAAGAAAAGCTAAAGATTTGACTCACTGGGAGGTGGCGGTAGCGCAGTGGGTTAAGCGCACATGGCGCAAATCACAAGGACCAGCGTAAGGATCCCGGTTGGAGCCCCCAGCTCCCCACCTGCAGGGGAGTCGCTTCACAGGCGGTGAAGCAGGTCTGCGGGTGTCTGTCTTTCTCTCCCCCTCTGTCTTCCCCTCTGTTGTTGAGCCAGATGTTGTGCACGGGCCCCGGAGAAGAGAGAGGGGGTCCGGAGTGAAGAGGAAACACAAATCTTTATTCGCGCTGGCACCTCAGAGTTGGGTGCTAGAGAAGCAGATTGGGCCACGTGGAGGTAGTGAAAATGGCCGCCTCATGCAGTAACCTTTCCTGCGTCTGAACACCGGAGTGGAGCGCCGGTAAGAGAGCGAGGTGCGGAAAATGAAGGGCTTTTATAGGAGCAGCTTTCACGAGAATGGGAAGGGGGAGGAGTAACCAAAGCACTCCAGGGTAGGATGATAACTCTGGTGAGAATGGGAGGGGGAGGAGTAACCAAAGCACTCCAGGATAGGATGATAACTCTCATGAGAATGGGAGGGGGGAGGACTAACCATAGCACTCCAGGATAGTATGATAACTCTCGTGAGAATGGGAGGGGGGAGGAGTGACCAAAGCACTCCAAATATCGTGGGGATATAGACAATGTCCTGAGGGCATAATATGGCAGAACAGGCACTCCAAGAATGTCCCAACTCTCACGGGAACTAGTAGCCTGAGGGGAAAACATGGCAGATGTGAATGCATCTGCACAATTTCCCAGCATCTCCCCCTATCCTTTTATCTAATGTCCAGGGCAACAGTGTGTAAAGTCTGTGAACTACTCAGGGTCAGTCTATGAAAAACCAGCAACGTGAAGGGAAGAAAGCTGCTGTAAAATTGTCTAAAGTGTCCAAAGGGTATACCAGCAAGTCCGATAAAGGTCTCAGTCCAAAGTAGGCGACTAGGGGGAGAAATGGCAGGGGATGAAATGCTGCATGAGGAAGGTCAGCCTCTGGAATTCTGCTTTTCTGTAGATTGTGAGCTGGAACCGCCAAAACGTGACAGGTCAAAGCAAAAGCAGGAAAGGCAGACAGGCAGCAAAAAGGTTCTGTTCTTGGAGTCTGTGAATCAGGTTCTTCAGATCACGTCAGGTGACATCTAGGGTTTCGGGGGTGTGTGCCACTGTAGTCGTGCCATCTAGTGGGTTATGTCAGGGTGTGCAGTGGTACAGATTTTTTTTCTGGGATTCCTGTGGAAGAAACACAAACAATCTGCTTCTTGTGGTTAGCAGGGCATCTGATTTGAATGCTTTATAGAAAAAGAGGTTTGGTGCCTTGACCAACTGAGTATTGGGGGATGTATCTTTCCTATTCATTTATGATTATATTTTATATTATTTGTCATGGTAGTCAGCCGTTATCTGGAAGGTCCTGGGTGATTCATGGGGAAAAAGAACTTATCTTTTAACAAAGACTCTAAGGTGTAGGGAAGCGGGAACTATCTTATCCCCCCCTTTTTTTTGTATCTTGCCTTTGTTGCCCTAGTTGTTTTATTGTATGTAATTATATTGTTGTTATTACTGATATTGTGGTCGTTGGATAGAACAGAGAAATGGAGAGAGGAGGGGAAGACGGGGGAGAGAAACACACCTGCAGACCTGCTTCACCGCCTGTGAAGCGACTCCCCTGCAGGTGGGGAGCCGGGGGCTCAAACTGGGATCCTCAAGCCAGTTCTTGCACTTAGCGCCACCTGCGCTAAACCTGCTGCGCCACTGCCCGATTCCCAGGAGCTATCTTTTAACATAAACTCTATGGCCATGCCAATAGCAACCTTGAGGGCACATGTGGCTCCCCATATGTCCCCCTGCCTTATATCATGTTTTGATGTTTGGCGGACTTTGTTTTGTGGCAGGGTGGACTGTGCCTGTCTTAGGTTGGGGATCAGCCTTCCGTCTTACCCATCATTGGAACACCTGGTCATTTTTGCCCAGTAGTACCAGGTGCCCTGTCTTAGGTTAACTGGATAGTGCTAGTTTCCTCTTACCCATCATTGGCTAGCCAGCCCTCTACATGGTGGACGTTCTGATGGAGGGGGGCAAATCCTCCACAGGAACTCAATATTCTGCCAATTCCAGCCTATGATAGTGAGTTTGTATAGGTTACATCTTTATGGCATCAATCTGTTGCCGCAAAAGGCCATGAGCTTGTTAAGAATTATAGGACCGTGGTCTGGGAGGTGTCGCAGTGGATAAGGCATTAGACTCTCAAGCATGAGGTCCCAAGATCGATCCCCGGCAGCACATGTACCAGAAAGATATCTGGTTATTTCTCTCTCCTCCTCTCTTTCTCATTAATAAATAAATTAAAATGTTGAAAAAAAAGAATTATAGGACCTATTGTGAGCAGAAGAAGTAAAACAAGCTAGGGTCCCACAACTAAGGGTAGACAGGTAAGGAAGGGGGAATGTATCCATTGGTATGAAGAGGTGGGATCATATCTCAAGTCTAAGGGAAGCAGTCAGTGGATGTGATGTCCAGGGGAACAGCCATTTATTTGTCTTTGGGGGTAGTAAAGGATGTCCGTGGCATGGGTGATATTATAAAGGGAAACATCTTAAAATTGTTGGCTGACAAAGGCAGGCCTATGGTGGCAAGACAAGATACACCAGTTAAGTGTACAAGAATATGTGAATGTTGTTAATTCACATAGGTTGGATATGGAGGAACTTCTTACAGTTTAATACCTTACCATATGAACAGATGATTCCTCATATGAAGGCTTGATAGCTGTAATCACTTACTTGTGAAAAAAAATAAAACTGTAACAAGTTAGAGGTTTACTATAATTGACTTTGGACTATAAACAGACTCAGGTTACTTAGAGAGTTAACGCATGTTAGTGACAATGGTTTTAACATTTAGAGTACTCTGAGCAGATGGGTCATACAAAAATTTTTGGTCATTCAACACACTCACTCACAAAACACAACTGGCCAGTCATAACATAAGACATTCAGGGAAGGGGTAGGAGAGAGGGCTCTGTGAGCCAACTTTTGTAGGTTCTGCCATGTCATATTATGGATCCTGGGATGTATCCTTTATCTAGTCCTCTTGTAGTATTTCTTGTTCTTTAGGGATAACAGCGCCATCCTGCGGGTATTGTCGGACATGGCGGGTAGGAACCCAGACAGGTTTAGAGTAATTTTTAGGGAAAATGCATGTGAAACCCACACCTGAGGGTTTTGTCTATTAGGGGCCACATTTACCGGGAAGGTGTGGATTTGGTTCGATGGCGCGGGAGAGGGAGCTACAGAAGTGGAAGGTGCCGTAGAAACTGCTGTAGTAGCCGCAGGGGAAACTGCACGCATATCTACAGGGACGGAGCTCTCAGGGTGGACTGCACATGGTTTAAAGTCCTTAAATGCTGCCTTTAACTCCCGTACCTCAGTCACTAGGTCTCTTAATGATGACGTATCAGCAGGGGGTGGGGTCAGAGAAGCAGAAGGAACCGAACACGTGTCTGCCACAGAAGGAACCGAACACGTGTCTACAGAAGGAGCCAAACATGTGTCTGCAGGGACAGAGGGTGAAGGGGTCATGGAAGCCGCAGAAGGAACTGAGCACGTGTCTGGAGGAGCTTCCAAACATGTGTACGTGTCTGTGGGAACGGAAGTTCTGGGTCTATCTGCTGATCGCTGAGGACATCTGAGTCTTAAGCACATGTGCTTTAACTCTCGTATCTCAGCCTCAAGGTCACTTATCCTCATGCCAGACCACGTTGTACATATCTTGTAAGTGGAGACCACAGTTATAAAAATCCAAGGGGTAGCGAAAATTAAACTGTGAGAGCGCAAATCTGTCCCAGGGCAGAAGGAGATAATAACTGGGACACCTCCTCATAAAACGAAAAAATTTCCATGGTGGAGGGAAATGCAGGGCCACAGAGGTGGGCAGATGCCACTTACCTGTGTCTGGGCGGCTTTTCTGGACCTCAGGCTGTGCGTGAGTGCGGGACTCGTTGAGCGCAATATGTTGTTGAGCCAGATGTTGTTGTGCACCGGCCGTGGAGAAGAGAGAGGGGGTCCGGAGTGAAGAGGAAACACAAATCTTTATTTGCGCTGGCACCTCAGAGTTGGGTGCTAGAGAAGCAGGTTGGGCCATGTGGAGGTAGCGAAAATGGCCGCCTCACGCAGTAACCTTTCCTGCGTCTGAACACCAGAGTGAAGCGCTGGCAAGAGAACGAGGTGCGGAAAGCGAAGGGCTTTTATAGGAGTAGCTTCACGAGAATGGGAAGGGGGAGGAGTAACCAGAGCACTCCAGGGTAGGATGATAACTCTCGTGAGAATGGGAGGGGGAGGAGTGACCAAAGCACTCCAGATATCGCGGGGATATAAACAATGTCCTGAGGGCATAACATGGCGGAACAGGCACTCCGAGAATGTCCCAGCTCTCACGGGAACTAGTAGCCTGAGGGGAAAACATGGCAGATGTGAATGCATCTGCACAATTTCCCAGGACCCCTCCTTTCTCCTTTTATCTGTTCTATCCAAGAGTGGCGACATCAATATCAACAATAATAACTACAACAACAATAAAACAACAAGGGCGGGGAGTCAGGCGGTAGCGCAGCGGGTTAAGCGCACATGGCGCAAAGCACAAGGACCGGCTTAAGGATCCCGGTTCGAGCCCCCGGCTCCCCACCTGCAGGGGAGTCACTTCACAGGCAGTGAAGCAGGTCTGCAGGTGTCTGTCTTTCTCTCCCTCTCTGTCTTCCCCTCCTCTCTCCATTTCTCTCTGTCCTGTCCAACAACGACGACAATAACAACAATAAAACAAGGACAACAAAGAGGAATGAATAAATTGTAAAAAGCAAGGGCAACAAAAGGAAATAAATATTAAAAAAAAAAAAAGATTTGACTCACTGACTACCCGAGAACACTTAAGTGAAATGGAGATCAAACACCTGCCCACCCCAACTGGGCTCCTCTGCCCACCTGCCCACCTGCCGCCTACTTGTCCCGTCACCCCCAAGCCCACCTGTGAGCAGGAGCTGCCTTGAGGCTGGCACCATGGACTGTCCCCCCCCCCCCCCCCGGGGGCAGGTGGGAGCCCCAGGAACCTGGCTGTCTGCAGGTTCCAGCTCGAACCCTTGTCACCCCTTCATGGCACAGGGAGAAAGTCTTTGCTGCCCTCAGGGAGAGGCAGCTCCAGACCGGAGGCGTGGCCCTGGGGACCCCCAGCCCAGCAGCTCAGGGAAAGGCTGACCCCTCCCTGCTCTCCAATGGCCCGGCTCACAGTTTCCAGGTTCCCCAGCTGGTGCGGGGGTGGGGGGCTGGGGCAGGGAGAGAACCTGGGGGCCGCAGGTGTGTAGGGTGCGGGGAAGGAGCCTGAGGACCCTGAGTGCCCCGCACCCCCCCCTGCACCCCCATTCCCGTGGGGAGCACCCCTGGAAGCCCTGGGTCTAGGGGGCCACAGGTGGCTGCAGATGCCTGAGCTCCGTGGGGAGGGGGGCGCAATGCAGGGGACCTGGGAGCCGCCCCCTGGGAGTGAGCGTGGTGGGAGGGTCCCAGGGTCGAGCTCCACCCGCCACCGGCTGGGTGCGGGGCACCTGGGCTCCTAGCCTGGGGAGCGGGGGTTTAGGGTCTCAGGGTGGGTGGGACAAGGGAACTGCGCACATGCGACTTGAGTCTGGGGGCGACTGGCTGATTCGGGGGCGCCTTCCCAGGGCTGGTGCTCAGCACGTGGTGGGGCGGGGCGGGGCGCCCGGCTGGCGGTGCGTCTGGCACTGGGGGGGAGGGAGAGGGCGCGACCGGAGGGCGTGGCGGGCGGGGGCACGGGGAGGGGTGGGGGAGGGCGAACTGTGGCTTTAAAGTCGCACTGTCAGCGCCAGGACAGCACGCGCCGCACGAGCGCCCCAGACACCCGGGCACCTGCCTCCGGGCACCTCCATCCCGGCGCCACCAGCACCCGGGCACCTGTCCCCCGGGCACCTCCATCCCGGCGCCACCAGCACCCGGGCACCTGTCCCCCGGGCACCTCCATCCCGGCGCCACCAGCACCCGCAGCGGAGCCCCCCGGGGGCGCGTGGATGAGACTGCGATGGAGCGCGGCGTGCTGCCTGGGCTCTCGCCCCCCGCGGCTCCCCCGGGGCCCCCCGCGCCCCCCGCGCCCCCCGCGCCCCTGCGCTGCAGCCGGCGGCGGCGGGGTCCCGGCGAAGGGGGCGCGGGGGGCGCGGCGGCCGTGGCGCGCAGGAACGAGCGTGAGCGCAACCGCGTGCGGCAGGTGAACCTGGGCTTCCAGGCGCTGCGCCAGCGCGTGCCCGCCGCGCCCCCCGCGCCCGCCGCGCCCCCCGCGCCCCCCGCCGCCCCCGGCGCCCCGCGCCGGCTGAGCAAGGTGGAGACCCTGCGGGCGGCCGCGCGCTACATCCGGGCGCTGCAGGCGCTGCTGGCCGAGCAGGACGGGCTGCGCGCGCTGGGGGGGCTGCTGGCACCCCGGGGACCCGCCGCCGCCCCCGCCGCGCCCGCCGCGCCCGCCTCCGCCTCCCCGTGCTCCTCGTCCTCCTCGGAGGGCGCCTGCGAGCTGAGCCCGGCCGAGGGAGAACTGCTGGGGCTGTGCTGGCTGGACGGCTGCTGAGGGCCGGGCACGCGGAGTGACAGTGACGGCGGGGCACGGCGGAGGGCACAGCGGAGCGGACACCAGACGGCGCCATGGACAGCAGCAGGGACGTCAGAGGACACCGGGGACATCCGGGGCCAGAGGCGGAGGCAGCCGTCCCTGCAGTGTCCGCAGGGTGGCGAGGCTCTCCTCCCTCCTCCGCAGCCCTGCAGGACCCAGCGTCTGTCCGCAAACCCTCCCAGCGGGCTGGGTGGCGTGCCAGCGGGTGCCAAGGCCCGAGGTGGGCACTTTGTCTTGCAAATCGTGCAGCCTGTGAGCCCAGCCTGAGTCACCCGCCCGCCCGGACCTGGAAGGCACCCAGGGCCGAGCTCCCAAGTGCACCCCAGAGGAGCACCTGCCCACTCAGTCACCAGGGAGACACCCGAGCTCAGTGCCACCCACCTGGGGCAAAGCCACCAGCAGCCCCGAGCCCCTTCGGACACCGGCCTGGCCTGGCCTGGCCTGGCCTGGGGCTCGGGCACTGGGGGGTCACGGAGATGGGTTCGAGTTGACTTTCTGGAACAGGGGAAAAGGTGTTTTCAGACCAAGCATCTGATTTGGCAGGTGACCACCCTCTGAACTCGCCCTGCCTGGGCTGGACAAGGCAGTGGGGAGGGGGGTCCCCACGGCAGAGGTGGGGCAGGGGTCTAAATAAATCAGTGTTGAATTCCAGCCCTGTGGGGTCCTCTACCCCCACCATCGCCTGTGAGGTCGGGACCTGCCCCTGCCTGGGTACCCCCGAGGAAGAGGAAGGCTGAGGCCAGGACCAATCCCACTCCAGACCGCCCCCAGCCCTGAGCCCCAGGCACCCCAGGCCCTGAACGACCCCCACAGCCCCCCAGCCCCCCAGGCCTGATCCCCTCCACAGCCCCCCAACCCCCAGGCCCTGACCCCCTCCAAGCCCCCCCAGCCTCCCAGGCCCTGACCCCCTCCACAGCTACCATGGCCCCCCAGGCCTTGATGCCCTCCACAGCCCCCTGGCCCCCCAGGCCCTGACTCCCCTCCACAGCCCCCCAGGCCCTGACCCCCTCCACAGCCACCATGGCCCCCAGGCCTTGATGCCCTCCACAGCCCCCTGGCCCCCCAGGCCCTGACCCCCCTCCACAGCCCCCCAGGCCCTGACCCCCTCCACAACCCCCTCAGACCCCCAGGCCCTGACCCCCTCCACAGCCCTCCTGGCCTCTCAAGCCCTGACCCCCTCCACAGCCCCCCCCCCCGCCCCCGAAGGATTACCTGCCACACCTCTGACCCGCCTTTGAAGTCAGGCCCAAAGCTTTCTTTTATTGTGAGCCCAGGGCAGGGCTGGGATCCCCCAGTTGGGGTGCTGGGCACCCAGTTTCATGAGGGAGTGGTCAGGGCCGTTGGGAGCAAGCAGGTGGGGCAGGGCTGGGCAGAGGGCACTGGCTCCTGGCAACATGCTCACCCACTGAGGCGGGGGAGTGGGGGACTGTGACCCATGGCTGCAGGCAAATAGGACCCCCACACACCTCACCTGGAGTGGGGGGCTGTGACCCACGGCTGCAGGCCCATCAGACCCCACACACCTCACCTGGACCAGGGGAGCCTGCCGGCCAGGGGGACCCTCCCCGTGTCTGGGACCCCTCCCTGTGGAGAGTGACAGTCCCCAAGGCACATCTGTGACAGCTGGGAAGCTCTCTTGGTGCTGTCTGCCCCGAGGGTGCTGGGCCCTGGGGTGCTGTGGCAAACGAAGGATCCGCCTCCCAGAGGAGACAGCTGAGCCCAGTGTCCCCAGCCCTGGCCTCGGGACAGCAAGGTCCCCACGCCCAGCAGCCCCCAGCATAGCCGCACAGCCAGCTCAGAGCTGCAAGATGTCTCTGCTTAAAAGGCCTATTCAGGGCCGGACGGTGGCGCACCTGGTTGAGCGCACACATTACAGCACGCTAGGACCTGGGTTCAAGCCCCCACTCCCCACCCGCAGGGGAGAAGCTTCACAAGTGGTGAAGCAGGGCTGCAGGTGTTTCTCTGTCTCTCTCCCTCCCCCCCTGAATTTCTCTATCTCTATCCAGTAAATAATTAAAAATAATAAATAAGACACCTATTCAGAGAGAGAGGGAGAGGGAGAGAGGAAGGGAGGGAGAGGAAAGGGAGAGGAGGCCAGAGCAGCCCTCTGGCGTGGGCCTTGCTGGGGGTTGAGCCCGGGGCCTCACACCTGCAAGGCTTGCTCTCTGAGGCAAGGGAGGATCACAGCCACCATCCCGCTGGTCTCCCAGCTCAGGGGGGCCTGGAGGGGCGCCCACTTAGTGTGCCCTGTGCCAACTCCCTGCCCAGGAGGAAGCTTTGGGGCTATGGGGTCTCTCTGTCTCTGTCTATCTCTATCTGAAAAAGTCACCTGGATTGAAGTCCCAGCAACAAGGTTCAGACAAGCAGTGGTCTGGGGTGGGGGTCAGGCTGCAGACTGCCCCCTGCCCGAGGCTGGCTCTGGGTGTGCCCCCAACTGTGGGCTGCATAGCTGTGTCCAGAAGGGTGAGAGGCCCCAATGTGCCCTGTCCCTCGTCAGTGACTGGCAGTGTGTCCTTGTGTCCCCCCAGACCATGAAGGCACCTGCAGGGAAGGGGTCTGAATGTCCTTATGGGTGGGGCTCCGGGGGGCACAGCCTTTGTCCTGTCACCTGCCTTCCACCGTCCAGCCACCATCTGTGACTACTGGGGTGAACCACTGGCTGGGGCTCTCCATATACTGAAACAGGCCTTTGTCTCAGGACCTGGGGCCTCGTGCCCCCCCACCCCAGGCAGGCAGGGCTAGCCGATGGGTTCCTGCCAGTCCACAGAGCAGGCCCCCCATGGCCACATCCCCAGGGAACAGTGGCTCACTGATGGGACAGGACGCTGGGCCCTGGAGCCACAGCCTTGAGGGTCTGGTGTAGCCAAAACCAAGGGGGTTCTCGGCGGGGGTTGGGGGGTCAGCATGACGAGGGCCACCCATGTGTGCTCCTGTAAGGACAAGGTGTCCAGAGAAATGAGGGCAGGGCCACCCAGGCCATTTCTCCTGACGTCGGTCCTGGTGCCCGTCTCAGAAGGAGAAGGTCCTGAGGCTCAGGGACACATGGCGATGTCCCCCCCAGCTCCCCCGACAGACACTCTCTAAACCTAGTCACACCTGGGCCCTGGGATAGGGCTGCAGTGTGGGCCTTGGACACAGTGGCCTCTCCTCCCCCACCCCACCCCACCCTCTGTGGCAACCCCTCTAAGCTTTTATTTATTTTTATTTTTTATACTTATTTATTTTCCTTTGTGTTGCCCTTGTTTTTATTGTTGTGGTAGTTATTATTGTTGTTGTTATTCTCGTCGTTGTTGGGTAGGACAGAGAGACATGGAGAGAGGAGGGGAAGACAGAGAGGGGGAGAGAAAGACAGACACCCGCAGACCTGCTTCACCGCCTGGGAAGCGACTCCCCTGGGAGTCCCCTGGGGAGCCGGGGGCTCGAACCGGGATCCTCACGCCGGTCCCTGCGCTTCGTGCCATGTGCACCTAACGCCGCCGCCCGACTCCAGGCTTTTGATTTTTGATGCTTGGTGTTCTTTTTTTTAGTTACCTCCTTGGTCACAGCTGGGGCTTGGAGCCTGTGTGGAGCCTGTGGTCTTTGCTTTTTCAATCTGATAGAGGGTGAGAGAGAGAGAGACACGTACACACAGAGGAGAGAAATACACACACAGAGGAGAAAGAAATACAGAGAGAGGAGAGAAAGACACACACACAGAGAGGAGAGAGAAACACACACAGAGGAGAGAGAGACACACACAGAGAAATACACACACACACACACACACACACACACACACACACACACGCACACACATTCACACAACGAGAGACACCAGCAGCCCTGCTCTACTTCCCAAGAAGCCTCCTCACCCCGCAGGTGGGAACCGGGGGCTCGAACCCAGGTCTTCGAGGCTTGGCCCCATGGGTCCCTCTGTTAATTGGGGTGAACCCACAGACTGCTGTGATCCAGGGGTGCTGAGGACAGAGACTTGGGCCCTCAGCCCCCGCCACCTCCCAGGGGCTGGGGGCCCCAGAACCAGGCAGGGTGCTGGCCCCTTGGTGGGGGACCGTCCCTCTCGTGTCCCTCTCATGTCCCCGTGTCCCGGTGTGGGTGCCATTAGCTGTGCTGATGGTGTTGGGGTGATGTCAAGGATCCAAGCATCCCCCCCCCACCATTTGTTTAGCATGGGGCTGGTGGCCAGGGCCCAGATAAGCAAATATCTGAGTGGAATCCAGTTAATGCCACCTGGGCACTGAAGGCCGTGCTGGGAGCGGGGGCCCCGATATTTGCCTCTCATTTGCCTGCTGTGGGCAGGGGCGGGCTGGCAGGGTGCCCAGTCCTCCAGACTGAGCTGGGTCTGGGGCACCCGGGGTTTGAGGCATGGTGAGCTGCACCACACCTGCACCCAGATGCCTGGGACCCCCCCACCTCCCCTCAGCCACACCCCTGTACCGGGAGGGAGTGGTGTCAAAAGTGAAGGAGAGTCTTCCTAGGGGCGTGGGGTGGTGGGAAGTGGGGTCCTGACACCTGCCTCTGTCTGTCTGCAGGGAGGAGTGCCCCCGCTGCCCATATTCCCTCTGCCAAGGTCGGCTCTGAGCCAGTACAAGTGTGCAAAGAGCTTTCTGGGACCCTCTCCTCCAGGAAGTCTTCTAGGGCTGCACCAGCCTGGGCTCAGTTGGTGGCTGGTGTTCTCTGTGGGGATCATAGCCAGCAGCTAGGAAGGGCAGGGTGTCTGTGTCCAAGGAGCTCTGTAGAGGGCCCTCGGGGAGCTGTGAGGGCCAGGTGACACCTCACCACCACACCCTCACCAGCCGGGGCCCCAGGAGCCAGGCTGGGCAGCAAACAGCAGGCAGGGAGGGAGGCCAGTGGGGCTGGGGGTGGGGGGGCAGAGAGCAGCCTGGGATGTGCCTCCCCCCATTGCTCTCCCTGCCGGGGTACTTTGTCCTCTGGGGGGCCGTCTGACCATCATCCACACTGATGTCACCCGTGGGCCCCGAGGCCCCAGAGGGAGGACTGTGGGGGACACACTGGCAGTGACATGCTGGACCGGCCTCCACACAGAGCTGTGACTGGGTCAGTGTCTGCTGGGGTGGGGGGCTGAGCCCTCCAGTGCTGGGTGGTCTGTGCAGGCCTCTCCAGGCCCTTGGAGGGGTCCCTAGGCCCTTAGAGGGGACCCCAGGTCCTTGAAGAAACCCCCAACCCATTGGGGGGACCCCAGGCCCTTGGAAGAGCCCCCAACCCATTGGGGGGACCCCAGGCCCTTGGAGAGGCCCCCAACCCACTAGAGGGGACCCCAGGACCTTGGAGGGGCCTTCAACACTTTAGAGGGCAACCAGGCCCCTGGGTGGTCCCCAAGCCCTTGGAGGGGTCCCCAGATGCTGGGAGGGGTCCCCAGGCTTTTCCCCACAGAGGAAGAGACACCAGGAGCACCCTGCCCCTCCCCCGTGTCCTTCCTGAGCACCGGTGCCCTCTGACCCTGGAAGAAAAGCAAGGGGCTGGGGGGGGGGGCTCAGCAGGCCCGGACCACTCACCCATCAGCCCCACCTTCCAGCTCCCCTGAGCCCCCAAAGTCACCTCCCTGCACAGCCTCCTCCCTGCCGGTGCCCCACCCCAGGCCCACCCCCACCCCTACCCCCCCCCCTCTGGGCAGCAGCACATTCAGGCCCAACCTGTTCTGGGCAGGACCCTGCATGCCCCGGCGGGCGGGCGGGACCCCTGCTTCCCTCCTGTCACTGCTCTGAGGGCAGCAGCCCCCACAGCCCCCTCAGCCCCCACAGCATCACCCAGCCCTCCTCTCCCTAACCTTGACCCGGGAGCCTCTGCTGAGAAAGGCTGAGTAGGCCAAGTTCCTCCACAGACAGACTGACGGCAGGGGCAGGCACACAGACACTCATGGGGCCACAGGAGACGTGCGTCAAGGGAGCAGGAGAGGAGCGGGCAGTGGGTTCTGGGGAGCTCCAGGTATGGTGGGGGGCTGTGCTGTCTCTCTGTCCCCATCCCTCCCCCACCCTGCCCCCTTCCCCCTCCTGCCTCTGCCCCGTCCCTGCCCTCCTCCCCGCCCGCTCTCTCTGTGCTCCTGTCAGGTATGTGCCCGGGGCTGTGTGGGTCCTGCCCAGGCTTGGCTGCTCCTGTGGGTTCGAGGCCCGAGGCTGAGGTGGCAGACTCTGCCCGCCTGTGTGGCCCTGGCCTGGAGGGCAGGTGGGGATTGTGGCTGCCGGGTCACTCTGGGTGTGGGGAGTCAGGCCACACGCGGGCATACACGTGTCAGCTCATGTCCCCGCTTGTGGGAGGGCGGCGCCGCCTGCAGACAGAGCGCCCAGAGGCCACAGTGGACTGTCCCCCCTGCCCCGGGGGCTTCTAGGACTTCATCAGGCCGGGGACGGGAGAGGGAGGACCCCCGCGTGGGCCCTGGCACCCCACGAGCGGTGGAGCGGCACGGGCAGGGCCCAGCTCTGCAGGAAGGGAGGCACGTGGCTGGTGGCACTCGCTGGTGGCAGGCCGCCCTTCTGCCTCCACTTGTGCCCCTGGGCCCTGTGGCACTGCCCCCACTGCCTGGCTGCGGTCACTGAAGATACTTCCGTCCTGCTTCCGGCCGGCAGTGCCCAGCGACCCAGGAGAGAGCGAGGCAGGGCAGCGAGGGCTCCCGGGAGGTTCCTGGAATGAGCCGGTCAAGGGGCCGGGATGATGAGCACACGCGTCACCGTGCACGAGGACCCGGGTTTGAGCCCCCGCTCCCCACCTGCAGGGGGCACGATTCACAGCTGGTGGAGCAGGGCTGCAGGCGTCTCTGTCTCCTCTCAGGTTCTCTCTGTCCTAGCAAATGAAATAGGGAGAAAAAAAGAGAGAGAGAGAAAGCTGCCACTAGGGCAGTGAACTCGTAGTGTTGGCACCGAGCCCCCAGCAACGATAAAAAGTGGCAACAAAAATAAATAGACACATAGATAGATACATAGATAGATACATAGATAGATAGATACATACATACATAGATAGATACATACATAGATAGATAGATAGATACATAGATAGATACATAGATACATAGATAGATACATACATAGATACATAGATAGATACATACATAGATACATAGATACATAGATAGATAGATACATAGATAGATAGATACATAGATACATAGATAGATAGATAGATACATAGATAGATAGATACATAGATAGATAGATAGATACATAGATACATAGATGGATAGATACATAGATAGATACATAGATAGATAGATAGATAGATAGATAGACAGACAGACAGACAGACAGAAGGACTAAACAAGAAGCAGTCACAAGGGCTGGGTGGTGGCACACCTGGTTGAGTACACATGCATGTTACCATGCACAAGGACCCGGGTTCGAGCCCCCAGTCCCCACCTGCGGGGGGAAAAGAGTGAAGCAGGGCTGCAGGGGTCTCTGTCTCTCTGTCTCCCCCTCTCAATTTCTGGATTTATTATTATTTCTTACTCTATCCGATAATAAATCAAGATAACAAGAAAGGAAGGAAGGAAGGAAGGGAGAAAGGGTTCCCCAAGGAGGGCTGGGGACAGTAAGAAGGCTCCCATGCTTCAGGCTGAGACGAGGGGGGCCTGTCAGGAGGACGCTGGGCACAGACCTTTCAGGGACCCTGGGACTGAGGGAAGGGTGTGTCTCAGCCCCGGGGCAGGGGGCAGGGGGCATGGGGCAGGACCGAGTCTGTCCTCCTCTGTCCCCACTCGGTGGCCGGGCACACAGCCTCGTCTTCAGGCCAGGAACCGCTGGCAGCCTTTGGCCCAGAAGCCTGCGCCCTGGGGTGCCCCTGGCCGCTCTGGACCATGGGCCCGGCATACAGTTTACGCCACCAAGGCTGGGAACCGCTTCCCCGGCCGCACCGAGAATATTCCAGAAAGCCCCCAGAGGGTTCTGCAGGTGGAGGCCCTCTCCCTGTGTGCATGGGCAGCAGGGCCGGTCCCCACCCCTGTGCTCAGCTCTGGCGGCCACCCACCGCTTCCTCCTTGCCGTGGCCGGCACTGTCCCCTGTCCCGGTGGCCCGGCACCAGGGTTCCGGAGGACGCTTCTAGGATAGGGTGGCTGTGGGCTGCCAGGCTGGGGCCCCTGAGCAGGATGGTGACCGCCCCTCACCTGCGGGGAGTGGGGGCGGGGGGACGGGGAGGGGGGAGCCACTTAACCATTAACAGGCCGGCAGGGGCCGGGGACAATGGTGTGTTTGTTCTGCAGAGGGGAGGCCGGGCCTGGCACTGCCATCAAAGACTGCGATTAAGTCTATTAGGAAGGATGTGTGCGATCAAAAGACAGGTGCAGGGGCTGGCCAGCTGCTAGGTAGGGAGCACCCCAAGGTGGCGGCCTCCTGGGGAAACCCAGGTTCCCTACCGGAGGAGCCCCTCAATTCCAGGCCAGGCGGCCTCTTCCAGGGAGTCCGTCCGGTGATGCCCCCACATGGCCTGAGTCCTGTCTCTGCCCCCTCCACCCCTGTAGTTTCCCTGGTCTCCCAGGACTGAGCATGGGGGCTGTGGTGGGGGCCAGGGCACCCTTTAACCAGCTCACACCTGCTCTGCCTTCTGTACCCACACATCCTGGGACACCCCCCAGGAGCTCAGGGGCCAGCTCCTCAGCTCCCACCCACCATGGGGACCCCTCTTCCTCCCTTGGACCCCCAACCCCCAGCTCCCAGACATTCTCTCTTTTTAAAAATATTTATTTATTCCCTTTTGTTGCCCTTGTTGTTTTGTTGTTGTAGTTATTATTGTTGTTATTGATGACATCGTTGTTGGATGGGACAGAGAGAAATGGAGAGAGGAGGTGAAGACAGAGAGTGGGGAGAGAAAGACAGACACCTGCAGACCTGCTTCACCGCCTGTGAAGCGACTCCCCTGCAGGTGGGGAGCCGGGGGCTCGAACCGGGATCCTTACGCTGGTCCTTGTGCTTTGTGCCACGTGCGCTTAATCTGCTGTGCTACCACCCGACTCCCCCAGACACTCTCTTTATCAATGCATGCCAAATGCATAGGAGGGAGAGACAGAGAGACACCACCACCCTGTCAGCACAACATAACTCGAACCCAGGCCCTGTGGTGTGTGGGGCTATGTGCTCCTCTAAGTGGGACCCTGGGAGTGGGGGTGGGGTCCTAGGCTGTGTGCCTACAGACCTGTCACTACCCACTGAGCTGCCTCCTGGTCTCCCACCTTGTCCTCAGCCCCCACCTCCCACCTGGACCACCAGGACCCCAGACCCGGTGCAGGCCCAGTCCCCAACTCCTCTGTGTGTGTGTGTGTGTGTGGGGATGGACAGCCAGGATGGAGGGCCTCTGTCCTAGAGGCCAGGCAGGCACGCCTGGCTGCACCCCTGCCTGGACCCCTGGCTCCCCCTGCTCTGCCCCTAGTGGGCCCAGTGGGCTCTTAGCCCCTGGGCTCCTGCCTGTGTAGACCACGCATGGCAGCAGGTGGGGAGGGAGCCCCCTGCTAGGCCTCCACGGCTGTGTCCACCTAGAATGTTCTGGAAGGTGGGGTCTTGGTTTGGGCAGGAGGGAGGCAGGCTGCCCCATGCACCTACTCTGCAGGCAGGCAGCCCTGTGGGTGCTGACAGGTCAGGGGCCCAGCTGCACCCAGGGGTGGGGTGCAGAGCCCAGGCCATCTGAGGGCCCGTAGTGGGGAGAACTCGCTTCTGGGGGGTGTAGGGTGTGGGCTCCTGAGTCAGGGCCTCACCCCAGACGCCAATTAGCAATTTGTCACCCCCTCCCCGGCCCTCGGGGCAGGCACACCTGGGGGAGGCCCCCACATGCTGACAGAGGATCCTGTACACAGCCTGCTCTGCCCAGAATCCTCTAGAATCCTGGTGGGGGTGGTGGGCATGGGCTCCTCTGTGATTCTAGGAGGCCTGAGGGGCAGGAGGGCTGGTCCTGCTGACCAGGGTCTGGGGTAGGACGGGGGCTTCCTGGCACCCCCAGCCCAGGCAGCCTGTGGGGCCACCTCCACTCCTCCACCAGGTCCCCCAGCCGGGTGAGAGCAGGGGTGCCCCCCATGCTGCCCCCCAGTTCTAGAACACAGGTGGGGCTGGACAGTATGGGAGGAAGCACCCAGAGTGGGGGCTGCCCCCAAATTTCTGGGGACCCACTGTGGGGTGGGGCTTGGCACTGGACAGTCAGCGGTGGGATTCTGGGTCAGCACTTGGGGGGCTGAGGCCGGCGGCTCAGGGGATGCCCTGGGGTGACATCTGCAGATAGGTGTCCATGGCTGCACACCTGTTCCCCCCCCCCGCCCACCTGGGCACCTGTGTGCTGCCTGTCTTAGGGGACAGAGACCCCTGGGCAGAGGGACACATGTGCTCCAGGCCAGCCAGTGACCCCCATGGGAGAGGCGGCCTTGTAGCCCCCCCCCCCCCGGCTGGCAGGCAGCTGGGGCGTCCCACTATAAAGGTGATTGTTCCCCAAAGCTGAGAGGGCGGGAGATTTCCTTGTACAGCGGGGAATCAAAGAGGGCTTATCTGGGAGGCCCTTTGTGGTGGGGGGGACAGGGGACAGGGGACAAGGGGCAAGGGACAGAAGAGGCTTCCCTGCCTTTGGTGTCCCTGCCCCTCGGGCCCCTAGCCAGGGGGGGTGTTGGGGGGCGCCCTTCTCCCCCCTCCGTGGCCCTCAGTGACTGCAGGCATGTGCCAGTTAACACCACCCTGGGGTGCGGTGGGGGTGGGTCCTGGCCCCAGGCTGCACCCCAGACTCCTGAGCCAGGGAGGGGGACCTCGGCAGGTAGGGGCCCTGCAGGGCGGCCTTGGGAGGGGCAGGCACCCCTGTCCCCTGCCTCCCTGTCTTGGCTGGAGGCCCCCCCATCTCCCCCCCCATCTCCCCCACCCCCGATCCCTGTGGGAGGGAGCCGCACTTCAGCACTGTGGTCCTGGGTACAGACACGCAAACACATGCCCTGGGGAGCACACGCCGTCCTGCCCGGGCCTGCGGTCCACACGTGTGTGGTGTGTGTGCATACACCCAGGTCACCTCTGCACACTCCCAGCACCCGCCCCCTGCTCAAGCTCCCTGAGGGCGACACCAGGCCACAAACCCGGGGAGGGACTTGGGGAAGGGGCAACACCATGGCTGGGCCCAGTCCTAAGCCCAGAGCCTCTCCCCTGTGGGGTGCGGGTGGCCCTGGAGTGGGCGGGCAGGTGGGCAGTCAGCCCTGGGCACTCACAGGCCCCGTGGCCCCGGGAGCACCAGATCCTGCTGGGGCCGGGGAGCAGGGCTGCCAGAGCTTGGTGTGGCCAGACCTGGACGCTCTCAGACAGCAGGGGCTCAGGCTTGGTGGGTGGTCTTCCCACGGACAGGAAGGGGGTACACGGGGGTCCAGAGACTTGCCACGTGGGCTGTGTGTCTGTCTGTCCAAGGTCACCCTGTCCCCTGAGGACTGGGCAGCTCAGGAAGGTCCAGCTGACTAGGGACGGGGGACTCTGACCACCCACCAGGTCTGGCCCCAGGAAGATTTGGGGCTGTACAGCCAGACAGACAGACGGGACTGGGCTCCACGCCGAGAGTGTGGTTCAGTAGGTGGTTAGTATATGGCGGGGGCCTTGGTTACTCCACTCACTCCTCCACCACTTCTCCATTCATCCATCCTTTCTTCTCTATTAACACACTCCATCCACCCATCCTTGACTCCATCTACTCATTATCCATCCATCATCCATCCATCCATCCATCATCCATCCATCCATCCACCATCCACCATCCATCATCCATCCATCCATCCACCATCCACAATCCATCCACCATCCATCCATCCATCATCCATCCATCCTTCCATCCACCATTAATCCAACCATCATCCATCCATCCTTCCATCCACATCCATCCATCCATCCATCCATCCATCCATCCATCATCCATCCATCTTTCCATCCACCATTAATCCAACCATCATCCATCCATCCTTCCATCCACATCCTTCCATCCTTCCATCCTTCCATCCACCATCCACCATCCACCATCCATCCATCCATCCATCCATCCATCCATCCTTCCATCCACCCACTCCCCCACCTACTCCCCCACCCAGCCATAATCCATCCCTTTAACTGCCCCCCCACTTGCCCATGTACACTGGCCTGTGTGTCTGTCCATCTGTCCCTGGCTGGGTGGGCAGGGGAGGTCACAGTCGCAGGGTCTGGGGTGGATGGTGGTGTGTGTGCACCTGTGTGTGTGCTCCTGTGTGTGTGCACCTGTGTATGTGTGCATCTCTGTGTGTGCTCCTATGTGTGTGTTCCTGTGTGTGTGTGCATCTGTGTGTGTGCGCTCCTGTGTTTGCACCTGTGTGTGTGCACCTGTGTGTGCTCCTGTGTGTGTGCACCTGTGTGTGTGCTCCTATGTGTGTGCTCCTGTGTGTGTGTACCTGTGTGTGCACCTGTGTGTGTGCTCCTGTGTGTGTGCTCCTGTGTGTGCGTGCACCTGTGTGTGTGCGCCTGTGTGTGTGCTCCTGTGTGTGTGCACCTGTGTGTGCTCCTGTGTGTGTGTGCACCTGTGTGTGTGTGCTCCTGTGTGTGTGCACCTGTGTGTGTGCACCTGTGTGTGTGCACCTGTGTGTGTGTGCTCCTGTGTGTGTGCACCTGTGTGTGTGCTCCTGTTTGTGTGCACCTGTGTGTGTACTGTGTGTGTGCACCTGTGTGATGTGACCATGGAGCCACAAGTGTGCCAGCTGACCACGGTGTCCCTGCAGAGTTGGCTGTGTGTGTCCTGGGCCCGCCCCCATCTGCCCTGGAGCCCCCAGCTCCCGTGCCCCCCTGAAGCCAGCGCTGTAAGTCAGGGCTCAGGGGCTCCTCTCCCAGTCTGGGCGCACAGGGCCCCTGCCCTGCTCCATCCGCTCCCGGGCAATGGTCAGCACCTGCGGGTGTTGCTAGCCCAATGATTTCCTGGCCATGCCGCGGGTGACACCACTAACCCCCCGGAGACCCAGCATCCCTCCAGGTCTCTGTGGGGTTGATGGTAGTAGCCATGGAAGAGGGACACAGTGGCCACCTGCATGAGCCAACACCTAGCCCCTCCAGGTGGGCACAGGAGCATGGCTGCCCTGGAAACCCGGGACCCATCGGCCAGGGGCAGGCGGCTTTACCCAGAGCACCCTGGCCTGACCCCTCTCCACCCAGTGGGGTCTCCTGGGCCTGGCTCAAGCTGGGGTGCTCATTGGTGGTCACTGTGCTGGGTGGGTGAGCCCCTGGGGGTATGCCCCCTCTGGCTCACGCTTGGCCAACCCCTTCCTGGGCATCTGTGGGGGTAGCAGCCCGGCTGGGGACTGTTTGGGCAGGGCTGCACAGGGGAAGCACTCACACACACGCATGCACATGTGGACACTGGCACATGCACCCAGCATGCAGTTTACACACATGCACGCACATGTGAACACAGGCACATGCACCCAGCACGCAGTGCACACACACAGGCGCACATGTGGACACCGGCACACGCACCCAGCACGCAGTGCACACACACAGGCGCACATGTGGACACGGGCACACGCACCCAGCACGCAGTGCACACACACAGGCGCTCATGTGGACACCGGCACACGCACCCAGCACGCAGTGCACACACACAGGCGCTCATGTGGACACCGGCACATGCACCCAGCACGCAGTGCACACACACAGGCGCAGATGTGGACACCGGCACATGCACCCAGCACGCAGTGCACACACACAGGCGCACATGTGGACACCGGCACACGCACCCAGCACGCAGTGCACACACACAGGCGCTCATGTGGACACCGGCACACGCACCCAGCACGCAGTGCACACACACAGGCGCACATGTGGACACCGGCACACGCACCCAGCACGCAGTGCACACACACGCGTGCACACACACCGTGCACCCCTGTGCCAGCATGCCGCGCACGCAGCACACATGCACCGACGTGTGCGCGCACAGCACACGTGAACACGCACGCACGCACGCACGCACCCGGCCTAGGAGCAGCTGTTCCCATTGGCCGCCACGAGGCGGCGGCAGACACACGGCCGCGAAGCGCTGAAGCCGCCTCCACCTCCCGCCCCGCCCCTCGCCGGCAGCCGCGGAGGGTGGGACGTGCGCATGCGCGGGGGGCTGCGGGCTGCACCCCAAGACGCAGGGAGGCGTCTCTGGGCTGCCCGCCTCCCGCCTCCTCCCTCCCGTCTCCTCCTTCCTCCCTGTCGCGGTCACCCCGCCCTGCCCCTGTCGCCCCCCCCCCCCCCCCCCGCGCTGTCGCCATGCCCTCGGCCGGCCACCTGCCAGGGCGACATTAACCAGGCCACCCTGCCCGCTAGGGTGCAGGCGCGGGGGGGTCTAGGCGGGGGTCCTCCGGGAGGGCGGCTCTCCTGCCTCCTCTGCACCCAGCACCCAGCACCCCAGGCCACCTGCAATACCCCCAGCACCCAGCACCCCAGGCCACCTGCAATACCCCCAGCACCCAGCTCCCAGGCCACCTGCAATACCCCCTGCACTCAGCTCCCAGCACCCCAGCACCCCAGGCCACCTCCAATACCCCCAGCACCCAGCACCCCAGGCCACCTGCAATACCCCCAGCACCCAGCTCCCAGCACCCCAGGCCACCTCCAATACCCCCAGCACCCAGCACCCCAGGCCACCTGCAATACCCCCAGCACCCAGCTCCCAGCACCCCAGGCCACCTGCAATACCCCCAGCACCCAGCACCCCAGGCCACCTGCAATACCCCCAGCACCCAGCACCCAGCACCCCAGGCCACCTGCAATACCCCCAGCACCCAGCACCCCAGGCAACCTGCAATACCCCCAGCACCCAGCTCCCAGGCCACCTGCAATACCCCCAGCACCCAGCACCCCAGGCCACCTGCAATACCCCCAGCACCCAGCTCCCAGCACCCCAGGCAACCTCCAATACCCCCAGCACCCAGCACCCCAGGCCACCTGCAATACCCCCAGCACCCAGCACCCAGCACCCCAGGCAACCTCCAATACCCCCAGCACCCAGCACCCCAGGCCACCTGTAATACCCCCAGCACCCAGCACCCAGCACCCCAGGCCACCTGCAATACCCCCAGCACCCCAGGCCACCTCCAATACCCCCAGCACCCAGCACCCCAGGCCACCTGCAATACCCCCAGCACCCAGCACCCCAGGCCACCTCCAATACCCCCCTGCACTCAGCTCCCAGCACCCAGCACCCCAGGCCACCTCCAATACCCCCTGCACTCAGCTCCCAGCACCCAGCACCCCAGGCCACCTCCAATACCCCCTGCACTCAGCTCCCAGCACCCAGCACCCCAGGCCACCTCCAATACCCCCAGCACCCAGCACCCCAGGCCACCTGCAATAACCCCAGCACCCAGCACCCAGCACCCCAGGCCACCTCCAATACCCCCAGCACCCAGCACCCCAGGCAACCTCCAATACCCCCAGCACCCCAGCATCCCTACACCCCCAGCACCCACAACACCCCAGTACCCCCACTACCCCAGCACTCCTACACCCTCAGTTCCCTCAGTACCCCCAAGAGCCCCAGTAACCCCAGCCCCCAGCACTCCTACACCCCAGCACCCCAGACACCTAATACCCCCCAAATCCCCGCTACCCCCAGCCCCCCAACACCTCCAGCTTCTCCAGCACCCTCAGGCCCCCAACCTCCCCAGAACCTCAGCACCCCAGCACCCCCAAGCACCCCCCCTCAGCTCATTAGGGCCTCAGGACCCCACCCTGGCCCTCAGAGCGTGGCTGTACCCCCCTACCCACAGGGGCACTGACCAGGCTGGGGGGGCCACCTACTTGCACCCAGCCCCTCCCACCCTCACAGACTTGACTGGGCTTCTGGGGATCCCTGGGCACCCCAGCCTCTGCCCCTCTGCGGACCATCACGGAGGCCGGGGCGGGAAGCATGGCTCTCCCAGCTCTGACAGGACACCCCCTGTCACCCTCCCAGACCCCCAACACAGCCTTTCTGGAGCTGAGACCTGACCAGGTCTTGGGGGGCTGTGGGCCCGCACCCTCCTCTGAGCTGCCCCCAGAGTCCTCAGTATCTGCTGTGACCAGAATCACCGCTTGTTCAAAACCCTCAGGTCTGAGCAGCACACCTCTTGCCCGCACCCACAGAGCCAGCATTCACCAGGAGGGGGGCAGGCTCCTCAGTCAGCCTGGGGGTGGGGGGCTCGAGCACACAGCCTCCCGCTGTCTGTCCCCCAACCCCATCACCTCTGTTCTGTCTCTGAACCCTGCCTTCCCTGGGTCCCATTGCCCTGCCTCACTCCAATGCTCTCTCTCCCCAAGTATGGAGCCCCCATGTCCCCCAGAATCCTGGCAGCCTCACTGTCCCCCATGTCCAGACCTCCCCCACTCCCTGTCCCCCTTCCTGTCCCCCAGACCCTTCCCTGGACCGTCCCCCTCCCCCTCATTCCCCAGGCCCTGTCCCCCCCACTTCCTGTTCCCCATCCTGTCCCCAGCCCCTGTTGCCACTTCATCCCCCAGGTCCTGTTCCCCCACTCTGTCCCCCAGCCCCTTGTCTCCGCCCTGTCCACCATCCCCATCCCTGTATGCTGTCAGGCTCCAGGGTCCTGCAGACCAGCCCCGTCTCCTGGAGACACCACCTGTGGGCTGGGTGCCCAGCTGCTGACCAGCCCCCCCACCCCGTGGCCACTCAGCCAGGGGAGACGTGGGTGTCCATCCCACCCCTCAATTTGTCCCTTTCTGCCGCTGGCCTGTGTCTGGGGAAGCGGCGGGCCACGTTGAGCAGATCAATATTGTCCCCATGCTCTCGGCTGCAGACAGGCAGTGGGGTCTGGATACGTGCCCGGAATCAGAGCGGCGCCCTCCCCCCCAGCATCCATCCTCCTGCCTGCTGGCAGCCGGGCAGCCTGGCACTGTGGTGGAGATCCTCTGTGCTGGGTGCCCAGCCTGGGGCTGGCAGGAGGGCTGGGGGCTGAGTCGGGGTCCAGGCTTCCTCTGGGGGCCCCAGTCCCAGTGCAGATGGGGGATGCAGAGCCAGGAGTGCAGTGTGTGAGTGAATTAGTGCATGAGTGAGTGTGTGGATGGGTGAGTGAAGGAGTGAATAAATGAATGACTGAGTGACTGAAGAAATGAGGGAGGGAGGGATAGAATGAATGAGTGAGTGAGTGAATGAGTGAGTGAAACAGTGAGTGTGTGAATGCATGAATGAGTGACACAGTGAGTGAATGAGTGAGTAAGTGAATGAGTGAGTGAATGAGTGATTGAGTGAGTGAATGAGTGAATGAGTGAGTGAATGAGTGAATGAATGAGTGAATGAGTGAGTGAATGAGTGAGTGAGTGAATGAGTGAGTGAGTGAATGAGTGAGTGAGTGAATGAGTGAGTGAATGAGTGAGTGAGTGAATGAGTGAGTGAGTGAATGAGTGAGTGAGTGAATGAGTGAGTGAATGAGTGAGTGAATAAGTGAGTGAATAAGTGAGTGAGTGAATGAGTGAGTGAATGGGTGAGTGAGTGAATGAGTGAGTGAGTGAGTGAATGAGTGAGTGAATAAGTGAGTGAATGAGTGAGTGAATGAGTGAGTGAATGAGTGAATGAGTGAGTGAATGAGTGAATGAGTGAGTGAATGAGTGAGTGAATGAGTGAGTGAGTGAATGAGTGAGAGACAGTGAGTCCATGAATGATGGGAAGAAGCCACCTGTCTGACTCCATGGCCTCGCCCTGGTCCCCTGGCTGTGGTCCCACTGCCACCATCCCTACCAGCTGGCCTGGCCTAGGCCCCCACCCCACTGAAGGGAGAGTTCACTGAGGAGGGGGCTGGGGGTGTATGGGGAACAGGGGGCAAGGAGCAAGGGGGGGCCGGTGGCTGGGGTATCAGGGGTGCAGAGGGTGCAGGGGCTGGGAAGAAGGGGGGGGCAGGGGCTGGGGAGGGCAGGGGCAGGGGCCAGGCGGGCAAAGGACAGGGGTGCAGGAGCTGGGGACTGTGGGGCCAAGGGGCTGGGGGGAGGGAGTCTGGGGGCCAAGGAGGGAGGGTGGGCTGGTGACCAGGGGCTGGGGTCTGGGGGGGACAGTGAGGCAGAGCGTGGGGGTGCAGGCAGGCAGGCGGGGGGGGGGGGGCGCCTGCCGGAGGCTGAGCTCAGCCTGGTAAATATCAGAGAAATGTCAGCCGCCTGGCCAGATTAGCAGGAGCACCTGAGCCTGGCGGGGCGGGGTGGGGGCACCTAGGGGGTCTCCTCACAGCCAGGCAGGGGGGGTGGTGGCCGGCGGCTTTCCGACGGGGGGGGGTGCATATCCAGGCTTGGAAGGCAGTGCAGAGCCTGGTGGGGGCCAAGCTTGGGGCGCCAGCAGACCCTCACACTCTGACTCCCCCTCACCCCACCCTACCCAGGGCCACAGGGGACAAGCTGGAGGGGTGTCCACGCAGCCTGCACCCCAGAGGAGCCCAGAGGGGGTGGGAGGGGCCAGGAGCCCCTCCCCACTAAGTGCCGCGGTCGCCTGCCTGCAGGGACGGCGGGTGATGGGAAGCGATTATCCAGACTGCAGTCACAGGGTGACTAACAGCTCTGGCGAGGGGTGGGGGCGGGCCCCTGAGTCATCTCCGGCTGGGGAGGGTCAGGGAGCCTGGGGTGCGGGGACACGACACGGGAGGGGGCAGCCACCCAGCTCTGCAGTGTGCACACGGAGGACACGCATGAGCGATGGGACTTGCGTACACACGGAGAGAACACACGTGTGATACAGTGACAAGTCACTGAACACATGTAGAGGGTGCATCTAGATGCGCAGGACATGTGTGTGCACACACAGAGAACACGTGTACACACGTGCACACACAACGCACTGCCCCATCCCGCCCAGCCGAGCTCCCGCCCAGCAGTGACCCTGGCCCGGTGTGGATTTCTGATCCCCCCACCCGCCCTCCAGGGGCTTCACTGGGGAGGGTACCTGGGGCAGGAGTGCCGCCCCCCCCCACTTCCCCCGCACCCTGCTTGGCTCAGAGACCTGCCCTGGCGCCTCCTTCCCAGACGGTGCTAATTGTTCTGACATTTCAGCCAGACTTGGGGGGGGACACCTTCCGGGGACTCTTCCAACTGGGGACAGCCCCCAGCAGGAGGCCTCTGTCGGCCTGGCCATCCCTGTCCCATCGGCCTGCTGTTCCTGCAATGGGGGTCACTTCTGAGCCGTCAGGGACCCCAGACACACAGCACACCCTGGGAGCACAGGAGGGCCGGGCTGCTGGGGTGCTGGTGGGGGGCTGGGGCTGCCCAGGCCGTGGCTCAGGCTGGAGGGGCTGAAAGGCAGTGTCTGGGCCACACAGAAAAGTCACTTCCATGTGGGTAGGGCACCTGCCCCCCTCCCAGATGGGGGACGGGGTGCAGGGTGTGGCCCCAGCAGGGAAAGGCTGACCCCGGAGCACTGGGAAGCCATGGGGGGCTCCAGAGTTGGGTGAGGAGGGGTCTGCCCAGGACAGGGCATTGCTGGCTGGGGGCAGGCAGGTGGGCCGGGGGGGGGGGCGTCTGGACAGCATGTGAGTCAGGGGACAGTCTCCTGGGTCGGCTCCATCCAGGGCTGGCCAGGGAAGGGCTAGGACTCTGGTGCTCAGGGGCATGTGGCCTCCTCAGGACTGAGGGCTTGGATGGGCACGAATGAGCTGTTCTGGATACTCTGGGGCCGGGGTAGGTAGGTAAGGGGCTGTGGAATCAGTGCCCAGGGGCCTGGGTGTGGACAGAGCCTCCTGGAAGAGCAGGCTCCATTCTGACGTGCGGGGGGCTGAGCCTGTCTGTCCCCCTTCCCCCCTGGCCTGTGGGTGCGGCTGAGGGTCCCTGTGTCCCCCCTGCTGGAGGCGGCTGGGAGCCAGGCTGTGGCGGGCGGCGCAAGGGGACAATTAGATTTAATAGGACAGGCAGCTCTGCTCTCGCTCCCCTGGGCGGGGGCGGGGGGCAGAGGGGGGCTGGCGGCTCTGACGTCAGCTGCCTATAAGAGGCCACCGTGTGAGGCCGTTCGTTCGACCTCCACCGCCGGCATGTCCACCCCCAGTGCCACCGCCGCATCCCCCGGCAAGGGCTTCCGCCGGGCTGTCTCGGAACTGGACGCCAAGCAGGCCGAGGCCATCATGGTGAGCTCTGCCCCTGCACCCGGGCTCGGGGTACCTGCTTAGGGCAGAGGTGCGGCAGGGGCATGAGATGCCCCCATACCCTGTCCGTCACCCGCCCGTGCCCCTGCCCTGCACCCTGTCCCCTGTCCCCTGTCGACTCTTCTGTCTGGCACCCTGAGGTCCCCAGCACCCAGCATCCGCCCGAGGGTAAGCCTCGTTGCCTGGGAGCCCTGTGTTCAGGGGGCCTGTGCTGGATGGACGCCACCACCCCCCCATGAAGCTGGATAACCTGGGGGGTCTGCAGTGCCGCCCGGAGACCCCAGGCTTCCCCAGAACATGGCAGTCTGAGCAGGCAGGCGGATGGGCTGTGGGGGAGAGGCGCTGTCTTTATGGAGGATGGGGAACTCTGCAGCACCCAGCTAGGGGGCCCACAGCCCCTCGTGTTCTGAGTCCCAGGAACTGGGTGTGTGTGGGGGGGTCCCTCTCATCACCTGCACCAGGCGGCAGAACCTTCTGGAAGTCTGGGGAGGCGGTGGACAGACAGTAGGGAGAACCCCTGGATTCCTGGGGAGCTCTGGAGAGGCCCTCTGGCCGGGCTGGGGTCTCTGGGAACAGGGGAGCAGACCCCACCCCCTCCCTCCCAGGCCAGACCACAGATGCCTCTCCTGCGTCACTGTCACTCCTTCCTGTCACCTAATCCAGTTATCCCAGGACACAGGGACATGGCCTCAGCATCCTGGTGCCGCGGGCTTCCAGCAGCTTCCTGGCCACACCCCTCCTGCTGGACATTCTCTGCCTCAACTCCTGCCCAGACCTGGCCAAGCCCCCCACCCCCAGCACACAAGAGGCACCAACCATGTGGGAGAGTGTCCCCGGGAGGCTGGGGGCTCTGTCCCCCAGTCCCCATGGCTGGAGACATCTGGGACCTTAGTGATGTCCCAGTCCCCATGGTGGGGACGTCTGGGACCACAGTGGCTCTGTTCCCCCCCCCCCAACAGTGGAGACATCTGGGACTTTTTTTTTAAAAACCTTATTCATTTAATTTGATAGGACAGAGAGAAATTGAGAGAGGGGGGGTAAGTGGGAGAGAGAGGGAGAGAAAGAGAGAGAGGGGGAGGAAAACACACACAGAGAGAGACACCTGCCACACTGCTTCACCACTTGTAAAGCATTCCCCCTGCAGGAGGGGACCGGGGCTTGAACCCGGGTCCTTGTGCATGATAACATGCACTTAACCAGGTGCATCACTGCCTGGCCCCTTGGTGTCATACCCGGCCCCCACAGTGGGGACACCTGGGACCTTGGTGGCCCCTGCAGTCCCCACGGTGGGGACACCTGGGACCTTGGTGGCCTCTGCAGTCCCCACGCTTCATCGGCCGGCGGCAGAGCCTGATCCAGGACGCGCGCAAGGAGCGGGCACGAGCAGAGGCCACAGGCCCCGGGGCAGCCCTGGAGGCCGTGGAGGACCGCGATGGCCGTGCCCAGCTGAACCTGCTCTTCAGCCTGCCTGCACCCCCGCCTCACCTGCTGTCTCGCACCCTCAAGGCCTTCGAGGTGAGGGGACAGTGAGTGCCACCCAAGGGCGGGGTCTGGGGGAGGGGGCAGGAGTCCTGGATGGAACTGGGAGCTTGGGGTCCCCGTCCCCACACCCGAAGGACCTGCCAGGGTCGCCAGCCTGGGCATGGCTTGGTGACAGTGACCTTGCCCATAATGGTGGATTGTGGCTGCCCTGGACCTGTGGAGACTGGCCTGCAGGGCCTGACCACAGTGGTGGGGCAGGTGGACAGGGGGCCTGGACAGGTGGGTGGGGGTCTGAGCAGGTGGATGGGGGTCTGGACAGGTGGACAGGGGGCCTGGACAGGTGGGTGGGGGTCTGAGCAGGTGGACAGGGGTCTGAGCAGGTGGACAGGGGGCCTGGACAGGTGGATGGGGCCTGGACAGGTGGATGGGCTCTGGGCAGGTGGATGAGGGTCTGGGCAGGTGGATGGGGGTCTGGGCAGGTGGATGGGGGTCTGGGCAGATGGACTGGGGTCTGGGCAGGTGGATGGGGGTCTAGGCAGATGGATGGGGGTCTGGGCAGGTGGATGGGGGTCTGGGAAGGTGGATGTGGGTCTGGGCAGGTGGATGGGGGTCTGGGAAGGTAGATGGGGGTCTGGGCAGGTGGAAGGGGGCCTGGACAGGTGGATGGGCTCTGGGCAGGTGGATGAGGGTCTGGGCAGGTGGATGGGGGTCTGGGCAGGTGGATGGGGGTCTGGGCAGGTGGACAGGGGGTCTGGGAAGAAGGGCGGTGGTCTGGGCAGGTGAATGGGGGTCTGGGCAGGTGGATGGGCTCTGGGCAGGTGGATGAGGGTCTAGGCAGGTGGACAGGGGGTCTGGGCAGATGGATGGGGGTCTGGGCAGGTGGATGGGGGTCTAGGCAGATGGATGGTGGCTTGGGCATTTGGATGGGGATCTGGGCAGGTGGATGGGGGTCTGGGCATTTGGATGGGGATCTGGGCAGGTGGATGGGTGTCTGGGCAGGTTGATGGGGGTCTAGGCAGATGGATGGGGGTCTGGGCAGGTGGATGGGGGTCTGGGCACGTGGATGGGGGTCTGGGCAGGTGGACGGGGCCTGGGCAGGTGGATGGGGGTCTGGGCAGGTGGATGGGGATCTGGACAGGTGGATGGGGGTCTGGGCAGGTGGATGGGATCTGGACAGGTGGATGGGGGTCTGGACAGGTGGATGGGGGTCTGGACAGGTGGATGGGGGTCTGGGCAGGTGGATGGGGGTCTGGGCAGGTGGATGGGGGTCTGGGCAGGTGGATTGGGGTCTGGGCAGGTGGATGGGGGTCTAGGCAGATGGATGGGGGTCTGGGCAGGTGGATGGGGGTCTGGGAAGGTGGATGTGGGTCTGGGCAGGTGGATGGGGGTCTGGGAAGGTAGATGGGGGTCTGGGCAGGTGGAAGGGGGCCTGGACAGGTGGATGGGCTCTGGGCAGGTGGATGAGGGTCTGGGCAGGTGGATGGGGGTCTGGGCAGGTGGATGGGGGTCTGGGCAGGTGGACAGGGGGTCTGGGAAGAAGGGCGGTGGTCTGGGCAGGTGAATGGGGGTCTGGGCAGGTGGATGGGCTCTGGGCAGGTGGATGAGGGTCTAGGCGGGTGGACAGGGGGTCTGGGAAGATGGATGGGGGTCTGGGCAGGTGGATGGGGGTCTAGGCAGATGGATGGTGGCTTGGGCATTTGGATGGGGGTCTGGGCAGGTGGATGGGGCCTGGGCAGGTGGATGGGGGTCTGGGCAGGTGGATGGGGATCTGGACAGGTGGATGGGGGTCTGGACAGGTGGATGGGGGTCTGGACAGGTGGATGGGGGTCTGGGCAGGTGGATGGGGGTCTAGGCAGATGGATGGGGGTCTGGGCAGGTGGATGGGGGTTTGGGCAGGTGGATGGGGGTCTGGGCAGGTGGATGGGGCCTGGGCAGGTGGATGGGGCTCTGGGCAGGTGGATGGGGCCTGGGCAGGTGGGTGGGGGTCTGGGCAGGTGGATGGGGGTCTTGGCAGATGGATGGGGGTCTAGGCAGGTGGATGGGGCCTGGACAGGTGGATGGGGGTCTGGGCAGGTGGATGGGGCCTGGGCAGGTGGATGGGGGTCTGGGCAGGTGGATGGGGCCTGGGCAGGTGGGTGGGGGTCTGGGCAGATGGATGGGGGTCTGGGCAGATGGATGGGGGTCTGGGCAGATGGATGGGGGTCTAGGCAGGTGGATGGGGGTTTGGGCAGGTGGATGGGGGTCTGGGCAGATGGATGGGGGTTTGGGCAGGTGGATGGGGGTCTGGGCAGGTGGATGGGGGTCTAGGCAGATGGATGGTGGCTTGGGCATTTGGATGGGGGTCTGGGCAGGTGGATGGGGCCTGGGCAGGTGGATGGGGCCTGGGCAGGTGGATGTGGGGGTTCAGCTTCCACCTACCCTTGGGTTTCCTCCTTCTCCTCCATCTCTCCCCATCTCCCCACTTCTCTCCTTATCTTTACCTCTCTCCCTCCTTCTCTCCTCATCCCATCTTCCTACCTCAGACCTTTGAGGCTCGGATCCAGCACCTGGAGACGCGGCCAGCTCAGCGGGCAGGGCCGGGGGGCGCCCACCTGGAGTACTTTGTGCGCTGTGAGGTGCCCTGTGCCTCTCTGGCCGCCCTGCTCAGCGCCCTGCGCCGCGTGGCCCAGGATGTGCGTGGGGCCAGGGAGCCCAAAGGTGAGAGCCACTGCAAGACCTGGGAGCCAGGGATGCACAAAGGAGGGGTGGAGGGCCTCTCAAAGCCTGGGCCCCAGTCGAAGCCCCTCAATTTAGTGGACCATAATTCACAGCCCACATGTGAAACGCCACAGTGTCAGAGCCACCCCATGACACAGCCCCCAGTGTCACAGCCCCCAGTGTTACAGCCCCCAGTGTCACAGCCCCCCAGTGTCACAGCCCCCAGTGTCACAGCCCACAGTGTCATAGCCCCCCAATGTCACAGCCCTGCAGTGTCACAGCCCCCCAGTGTCACAGCCCACGCTGTCACAGCCCACCAGTGTCACAGCCCACCAGTGTCACAGCACCCAGTGTCACAACCCACAGTGTCACAGCCCCCCAGTGTCGCAGCCGCCCAGTGTCACAGCCCCCAGTGTCACAGCCCACAGTGTCATAGCCCCCCAAGTGTCACAGCCCTGCAGTGTCACAGCCCCCCAGTGTCACAGCCCACACTGTCACAACCCACCAGTGTCACAGCCCACCAGTGTCACAGCCCCCAGTGTCACAACCCACAGTGTCACAGCCCCCCAGTGTCACAGCCCCCAGTGTCACAGCCACCACTGTCACAGCCCCCATTGTCACAGCCACCACTGTCACAGCCACCACTGTCACATTCCCCCAGTGTCACAGCCCCCCAGTGTCACAGCCCCCAGAGTAACCCCCCAAGTCACAGCCCCCCACTGTCACAGCTCCCCCAGTGTCACAGCCCCCAGTGTCACAGCCCCCCAGTGTCACAGCCTCCAGTGTCACAACCCCCCAGTGTCACAACCCCCAGTGTCAAAGCCCCCCAGTGTCACAGCCCCCAGTGTCACAGCCCAGTGTCACAGCCCCCAGTGTCACAGCCACCACTGTCACAGCCCCCAGTGTCACAACTCCCAAGTGTCACAGCCCCCAGTGTCACAGCCCCCCAGTGCCACAGCCCCCAGTGTCACAGCCCCCAGCATCAGCCCCCCAATGTCAAGTCCCCCCCAAACTCACGTGTTCCCCTCCCCCAGTGTTCTGGTTCCCACGGAAGGTGTCTGAGCTGGACAAGTGCGACCACCTGGTCACCAAGTTTGACCCCGACCTGGACCTGGACCACCCGGTGAGCTGGCACTGCCCCCTCCACCTCCACCCACTGGGCCCTCAGGCCGGGCAGCAGGGACACTGTACCCCACTCCCTCCAGGGTTTCTCGGACCAGGAGTACCGGCAGCGCCGCAGGCTAATCGCACAGATAGCGTTCCAGTACCGGCAGTGAGTGGGCAGCGGGGGCAGCCGGGGGCAGTGAGGGGCAGCCGGGGGGCAGTGAGGGGCAGTGAGGGGTAGCCGGGGGCAGTGAGGGGCTGTGAGGGGCAGCAGGGGCAGCGGGGGCAGCGGGGGCCGTGAGGGGCAGTGAGGGGCAGTGGGGGCAGTGAGGGGCAGTGAGGGGCAGCGAGGGCAGTGAAGGGCAGCGGGGGCAGTGAGGGGCAGTGAGGGGCAGCGGGGGCAGTGAAGGGCAGCGGGGGCAGTGAGGGGCAGTGAGGGGCAGTGAGGGGCCGCAGGGGCAGTGAGGGGCAGTGAGGGGCAGTGAAGGGCAGCGGGGGCAGCGGGGGCAGTGAGGGGCAGTGAGGGGCCGCAGGGGCAGTGAGGGGCAGTGAGGGGCAGCGGGGGCAGTGAGGGGCAGTGAGGGGCAGTGAGGGGCAGCGGGGACAGTGAGGGGCAGTGAGGGGCAGTGAGGGGCAGTGAGGGGCAGCGGGGACAGTGAGGGGCAGTGAGGGGCAGTGAGGGGCAGTGAGGGGAAGCGGGGGCAGTGAGGGGCAGTGAGGGGCAGTGAGGGGCAGTGAGGGGCAGTGAGTGGGCAGCGGGGGCAGTGAGGGGCAGTGAGGGGCAGTGAGTGGGCAGCGGGGGCACTGAGGGGCACTGAGGGGCAGTGAGGGGCAATGAGGGGCAGTGAGGGGCTGTGAGGGGCAGTGAGTGGGCAGCGGGGGGCAGTGAGGGGCAGTGAGTGGGCAGCGGGGGCAGTGAGGGGCAGTGAGGGGCAATGAGGGGCAGTGAGGGGCAGTGAGGGGCAGTGAGTGGGCAGCGGGGGCACTGAGGGGCAGTGAGTGGGCAGCGGGGGCAGTGAGGGGCAGTGAGGGGCAGTGAGTGGGCAGCTGGGGCAGTGAGGGGCAGTGAGGGGCAGTGAGGGGCAGTGAGTGGGCAGCGGGGGCAGTGAGGGGCAGTGAGGGGCAGTGAGGGGCAGTGAGGGGCAGTGAGGGGCAGTGAGGGGCAGTGAGGAGCAGTGAGGGGCAGTGAGTGGGCAGCGGGGGCAGTGAGGGGCAGTGAGTGGGCAGCGGGGGCAGTGAGGGGCAGTGAGGGGCAGTGAGTGGGCAGCGGGGGCAGTGAGGGGCAGTGAGGGGCAGTGAGGGGCAGTGAGTGGGCAGCGGGGGCAGTGAGGGGCAGTGAGGGGCAGTGAGTGGGCAGTGAGGGGCAGTGAGGGGCAGTGAGGGGCAGTGAGTGGGCAGTGAGGGGCAGTGAGGGGCAGTGAGGGGCAGTGAGGGGCAGTGAGTGGGCAGCGGAGGCAGTGAGGGGCAGTGAGTGGGCAGCGGGGGCAGTGAGGGGCAGTGAGTGGGCAGCGGGGGCAGTGAGTGGGCAGCGGGGGCAGTGAGGGGCAGTGAGGGGCAGCGAGGGCAGTGAGCGGCTGTGAGGGGCAGTGAGGGGCACCCGTCCAGTACTCAGGGGAGGTCCTGCAGGTGGGGGCTGCCCCCTGACCCCTGCCCCTTCACAGTGGTGACCCGATTCCCCGTGTGGAGTACACACCAGAGGAGATTGCCACCTGGTGAGCCTGGGGAGGGGCAGGCGAGGGACCCAGAGGGTGAGGGTCTAGCAGCGGGGAGAGGCGAGGAGGGGGAGGGACGAGGAGGACTCCTTGTGCCTGCCGCCCACCCCGCCTCCAGGAAGGAAGTGTACAGCACCCTCAAGGGCCTGTACGCCACCCACGCCTGCCGGGAGCACCTGCGAGCCTTCCAGCTGCTGGAGCGCTGCAGCGGCTACCGGGAGGACAGCATCCCGCAGCTGGAGGATGTGTCCCGCTTCCTCAAGGGTGGGCGGGGCCTCTGGGACGGGGCGGGGCTTCGTCGGCTGGGCGGGGCCTCGTCGACTGGGCGGGGCCTGGGCCTCGGGAGGGCGGGGCTTTAAGGACACGGTGAGGCCTTGGGGAGCCGAGGGGTTTTAGGAACAGGGCGGGGGTCTTGGAGACAGGGCAGGGGGCTGTAGGGATGGGGGTCTCAAGGACAGATTGGGGGTCCTGGGGAGAGAGTGGGGGCCTCAAGGACTGAATGGGGGCCACAGGGCAGGGGCTGCAGAAATGGGGGTCCTGGGGCCGGGGCGGGGGGCTCGGGGACAGGCTGTGGCCGCCCTGACCGCCCTGACCCCCAGAGCGCACGGGGTTCCAGCTGCGCCCGGTGGCCGGCCTGCTGTCCGCCCGCGACTTCTTGGCCAGCCTGGCCTTCCGCGTGTTCCAGTGCACTCAGTACATTCGCCACGCGTCCTCGCCCATGCACTCGCCGGAGCCGTGCGTGCGGGGGCCTGGGGCGGGGGGCGGGAGGTGGGGAGACACGAGCCTGGGGTCTAAGGCGCTGGAAGCTGGGGGTCCCAGAGCCCCCGCCCACCCAGCCCCCTCCCCACAGGGACTGCTGTCACGAGCTGCTGGGTCACGTGCCCATGCTGGCGGACCCCACCTTCGCCCAGTTCTCCCAGGTGGGTCCCGGCACAAGGCTCGCCTGCTCTCAGAGCGCGAGGGCCCCCGCGTCCCCCCAGGGTGGGCCCAGGACCCTGCCAGAGGCCACCAGTTACTGACTGTCCCTTCGTCTGGTGCGGGGACTCACTACTGCCACCTGCTGGGAACAGCAGGGCCAGGTGACCCCAAAGTGGTCTGGGAAGACCCTCAGAACCCAGGGTCCAATCCCAGGAGGACCCCCACATCCCAGGAGGACCCCCACATCCCAGGAAGGACCCCACATCCCAGGAGGACCCCACATCCCAGCAGGACCCCACATCCCAGGAGGACCCCCACATCCCAGGAGGACCTCCACATCCCAGGAGGACCCCACATCCCAGGAGGACCCCCACATCCCAGGAAGGACCCCACTTCCCAGGAGGACCCCACATCCCAGCAGGACCCCACATCCCAGGAGGACCCCCACATCCCAGCAGGACCCCCACATCCCAGGAGGACCCCACATCCCAGGAGGACCCCCACATCCCAGGAAGGACCCCACATCCCAGGAGGACCCCCACATCCCAGGAGGACCCCACATCCCAGCAGGACCCCCACATCCCGGGAAGGACCCCACTTCCCAGGAGGACCCCACATCCCAGGAGGACCCCCACATCCCAGCAGGACCCCCACATCCCAGGAGGACCCCCACATCCCAGGAGGACCCCCACATCCCAGGAGGACCCCACATCCCGGGAAGGACCCCACATCCCAGGAGGACCCCCACATCCTGGGAAGGACCCCCACATCCCGGGAAGGACCCCACATCCCAGGAGGACCCCCACATCCCGGGAAGGAACCCCACATCCCAGGAGGACCCCCACATCCCAGGAGGAACCCCACATCCCGGGAAGGACCCCACATCCCAGGAGGACTCCCACATCCCAGGAGGACCCCCATATCCCAGGAGGACCCCCACATCCCGGGAAGGACCCCACATCCCAGGAGGACCCCACATCCCAGGAGGACCCCCACATCCCGGGAAGGACCCCACATCCCGGGAAGGACCCCACATCCCAGGAGGACCCCCACATCCCAGGAGGACCCCACATCCCAGCAGGACCCCACATCCCGGGAAGGACCCCACATCCCAGCAGGACCCCCACATCCCAGGAGGACCCCACATCCCAGGAGGACCCCCACATCCCAGGAGGACCCCACATCCCAGCAGGACCCTGCATCCTGGGCAGTGCCCCCAAGCCCACAGTGGCCCCTACCCAGACCCAGCAGTGCCGAGCTGAGCCTGGTGCCTCCCCCACAGGACATTGGCCTGGCGTCCCTGGGCGCCTCGGATGAAGAGATCGAGAAGCTGTCCACGGTGGGTGCCCATGGGCGGGGCAGGGTCCTGGGCAGGCTGCAGGGGTTCCCTGCCGGGGTCACCGGAGCCAGGCGGGGGCTGAGCCTGTGGCCCCCCCCCCCCAGCTGTACTGGTTCACGGTGGAGTTTGGGCTCTGCAAACAGAACGGAGAGCTGAAGGCCTATGGGGCGGGACTCCTGTCCTCCTACGGGGAGCTGCTGGTGAGCCTGCAGGCCGCTCTCGGCCCTGTCCTCAGCATGTCTGGCCCCCAGATGGGGGTGGGCAGCCCGTTGTCCTCAGCATGCCCTGCCCCTATGACCCGAGGGTGGACGGCCCCTGTCCCCCAGCCTGCCAGGCCCCTATGACCCGAGGGTGGACGGTCCCTGTCCCCCAGCCTGCCAGGCCCCTATGACCCGAGGGTGGACGTCTCTGTCCCCTAGGCTGCCTGTCCCCTATGACCCGAGGGTGGACAGTCCCTGTCCCCCAGCCTGCCAGGCCCCTATGACCCGAGGGTGGACGGTCCCTGCTCCTGTCCACAGCACTCACTGTCTTCGGAGCCGGAGGTTCGGCCTTTCGACCCCGAGCTGGCAGCCGTGCAGCCCTACCAGGATCAGACCTACCAGCCCGTGTACTTCGTGTCCGAGAGCTTCAGCGACGCCAGGGACAAGCTGAGGTGCGGGGGCCCACACCCCCAGAAGAAGGTGGTGGTGGGGGCACCAGCCAGCATCCAGGCCTGGGGCAGGCTGCAGTGACCATCCGTGTCCAGCAGAGGGCAGCACCCCACCATCTGCTCTGGGGGAGGCTGCCGGGCAGGGCTGAGCAGCAGCCCGGTCTCCCTTGGGTGGCTGGGTGCTGAGGGACCCCCGTTCCCCGCAGGAGCTATGCAGCCCGCATCCAGCGCCCCTTCTCCGTGAGGTTTGATCCCTACACGCTGGCCGTGGACGTGCTGGACACGCCCCGCGCGGTGGCCCGAGCCCTGGATGTTGTGCGTGAAGACCTGCAAGCCCTGACTCATGCCCTGGGGGCCCTCCGCTAGGCAGCCCCCAGCCCCCCCAAATGCTGAGGCTGCCGCCCGGCCTGCAAACCCACCCTGATCCCCCCCTCCTGAGCCCCCCCCCCGCCCGAGCCCCCCGCTTGAGCCCCCAGACGTCTGAATAAAGGACCCCAAACCCGAGGGCTGTCTCACTTCCTGCGTGTCTCCCTGGGGTGCAGCCTCTGCAGCCGGGTGCCCCCCACCTGTCCAGAGACCCCCCTGCCACCTCCTGGCCTCTGCCCTCCTCCCCCCAGACTGCTTGCAGGAGGCTGCAGGCCAGCGCCGCCCCCCCAGGTCTGAGCATCCCCAGAGGGGAAAGAGGGAGCTCAGGGTCCCCACTGCCTGGAGCACCTCACCCAAAGAGGGGTTGCCTCCTGCCCCCAAAGTGTGTGGGGAGGTGACCTGACCTCCCAGACGCCCACCCCACCTGCCTCAGTTTCCCCAAGAAGGCAAGGAGTGCTGGCCCCTCGAGACCAACAGACCCATCTCCACTGCACCCCACACAGCACCTCTTTGTCCAGTCCTCGGACCCTGGGCAGGCTTACTGGTCCCTGGCCGCTCCAGCTCGGCTTCCCTGACCACACGGGGAGGGGTCCTGCAGTTGTGGGGACAGGGGTCCCCTTCCTGAATGTGAGGGCCTGGGGACAGAAGTGACATGGGTCACCAGCCAGACTCTGAGGGGTCTGGTCAGGGGAGTGTCACAGAGAGGCGTGAAGCCCACACTCCTGGGCCCTGGGACCCCACACCGTGAGGAGCAGAGGCGGGGTGCCCAAGCTCCCGGTTCCTGGCTGCCTCGCTTTGTGTCTCCCTGGGGTTCAGTGTCTGCAGCTGGGACTCCCTGCCCAGCACTCCCAGCCTCTGCCCCCCAAGAGCGGCCCAAGGGAGGAGGCCGCAGGCCGGGGACCCCAGTCGGGGCATCCCCCTAGCACCCCACACACCAGCACCCTGCACCCCTCAGCCCTGTACCATGCCGAGGCCACCCTCAGCCCTGCACCCAGGATGCCCCCCTGCACTCCAGTGTGCTGAGTAACTGGAAAAGGTGACTCAGCCTCCACCCCGACCCCCCTGTGAGGCCACCTGGCCCCAGGGACACGGGGTCAGGTAATGAGGTGCAGGGGCCCCGTCATTCCGCCGACCCAGCAGCTTGGGGGAAATGGCCCAGAAACTGCAGCCTCAGCCCCCCGCCATCTGCCGCACCCTGGGTCTATAAAGCCAGGGGCCAAGCCACCAGCCACCCACCGCCCGCTGCCCGCTGCCTGCCGCCCGCCACCTGTCACCCACTGCCCACCGCCAGCCACCCTTCGCAGTAGCGTCTTCCTCCACCTCCACACAGGTGAGCCAGGCTCCCAGGAGACTGCTGGTGGGTGCGGCTGGGGTCTCCTCTCACGCGCTGCCCCCCAGGTCCCGCCATGGCCCCCTGGACGCGTCTTCTGGTCCTGCTGGTCCTGCTGGGCGTGTGTCCGCAGCCTGGCCATGCCTTCGTCAACCAGCACCTGTGTGGTTCACACCTGGTGGAGGCGCTATACCTGGTGTGCGGGGAGCGGGGCTTCTTCTACACCCCCAAGGCACGCCGCGAGCTAGGGGAGCCGCCCGGTGAGCCCCCTGCCCGCCCCTCAGCCCTGCACCCTCAGCCCTGCACCCTCGACCCTGCACCCTCAGCCCTGCACCCTCGGCCCTGCACCCTGAGCCCTGCACCCTGAGCCCTGCACCCTCGGCCCTGCACCCTGAGCCCTGCACCCTCGGCCCTGCACCCTGAGCCCTGCACCCTGAGCCCTGCACCCTCGGCCCTGCACCTTGAGCCCTGCACCCTTGGCCCTGCACCCTCGGCCCTGCACCTTGAGCCCTGCACCCTGAGCCCTGCACCCTGAGCCCTGCACCCTCAGCCCTGCACCCTGAGCCCTGCACCCTGAGCCCTGCACCCTGAGCCCTGCACCCTCGGCCCTGCACCTTGAGCCCTGCACCCTCGGCCCTGCACCTTGAGCCCTGCACCCTGAGCCCTGCACCCTCGGCCCTGCACCCTGAGCCCTGCACCCTGAGCCCTGCACCCTGAGCCCTGCACCCTCGGCCCTGCACCTTGAGCCCCATACCCCATATCCGTCACTTTTGCACCCCCGCTGCCCCTGGGTCCCAGGAGGAATTTGACAGGAGGACGCTGCCCCTCCAGCCACACCCCTGCGTGAGCAGCTGGCCTGAGCATCTCGGGACCCCCCAGCAGCACCCCAGCACCCCTCTGACAGCGGCCCCCTCGTGCCCTGGGAGCCCCATGGCACCTCCACAGGAGCTTGACCACGGGACGCCCTGCCTTGGGGACCTCCTGGGGGTCAGAACGTGGGGGTGGACAGGTCCCAAGACCCCCCCAGCTTTCCCTGTGGGGGGATAGGGCCATAGCTCTCAGATTTCCCATGGACCTGTCTGTGGGGGGCAGCCCCCCAGCTTCTTGGTGGGCCTGCCTGGGGGGGCCGGTGCAGCCCCCTGGGCGCAGAAGCCGTGCTGACCACCCTCCTCCCTCACAGTAGCCGAGGAGGCCCTGGACGAGGCGCCGGCAAGGGGGCTGCAGGCCCTGGGCCTGGGGGTGCCCCCCCAGAAGCGTGGCATTGTCGACCAGTGCTGCACTAGCATCTGCTCCCTGTACCAGCTGGAAAACTACTGTAACTGACCCCCGCCCGCCCCCAATAAACCCCGCAGAGCTGGCCTGGTGTCTGTGTGCTGGTCACCCCCACCTGCGTGGCTGGGGGGTCGGGGTTCTGGAGGCGTCCCTGGTGCAGGCTCTGGGGCCCACGCGACTGGCCTCCTGCTGAGGGGTCAGGGTGCTGAGTTGCACCCCCACCTTGACCGCACCCAAGGCGCAGGGCGTGTGTGAGGGGGTAGGGCTGCCTCCGCTGACCTTCTGGGGCGCCCTGGCCTGGCCACAGCCCCAGGGGCCCAGTGGCAGCCAGAGAACCTACACACACTCAGACCCCCTGGGGAAGACCTTGAACCCAGGACCACATGAGCCCTGATAGCCAAGGCTGCCCCGGGTCACTCCGGGGCCTGTTCACCCCCAAACGCCCCCAGAGCAGGATGAGGTCAGGGCTCCCCACAAAACTGACACTCAGCCAGGCCACCACCTGTCCCTAGGAGCAGAGGGGTGGGGAGAGTGACCGACCGCAGGGCAGCAGGGGTGCTGGGGGTGCGGGGCAGGGCTCTGAGCAACCCCTCCCCAGGCCGGAGCACCCCTGGCCCCGCCTCTCTGTCTGAGAGGCTCCCTCCGCAGCCCCCGGACGCCCGTCCCAGCTGTCCCCAGCTGTCCCCGAGGACCCTGGCGACACCCCAGGGATGTCCTGCCCACAAGCCCCGCCCCTGGCAACTGGACACTGGCTGGGGGCCGGGGGAGGGGCGCTGGTCCCCAGCTGTCGGTGCGGCAGACTGGGGTGTCCTGCAGAGTGGAGGTAGGGTAGTGGGCCCGCGAGGGGGGACGGTCCCGCGCCAGGTCCAGTGTTTCTTTGGGGTCCAGGCTGTGGGGGTCACCTGGTCACACTCTGCCTGGTGGTGCTGGGGCTCGGGGACCCGGACTGGCCTCTGGGGGGCTCGAGGAGGAGTGTCTCCCGGCTTTGCCAGAGCCCTGCTGGCTGTCCTCCTGACACCCTCGGTCCTGGAAGGTGGGGGACATGGCCGCAGAGGCAGGGGGAGGGGACCCAAGGTCACCAGGACACCAGCCTGTGTGTGTCCCCCTAGCCAGGCTCCCCCACAAGAACCAGGCCCTTGGACCTGCAGTTTCAGGACCACCCGCCCTTCTGGGGGCCCTGGCCCCCTGTCCCACAGCACCCCTGCCCTGGACCTGGGCACCCCTGCGAGAGGTGGCCACTCCCTGGGTACCGGGGGGCCAGTGCTGGAGCTGTGTCAGAGGAGGTGGCGGCGGAGGCTGTGACTCCAGCCAGGGGACCCGGGGAGCCCAGAAATGGGTGCAGCTTGGCAGGGCTCGGCCCTCACCCCCACCCCGCCCCACCCCGGAGCATTCTGATGGGGTGCCCACAGCCCTGTGGGGATCTTTGGGGTGACCTCCTGAAGTGTTTGTCTTTCTCCGGGGTAAATATTTGCCGTCCTAGCATGTGGCTGGGGTCTAGGTTGGAACCAGTGCAGGGGCCAGGGGCCGGCGGGGGCGGAGGGGTGTGACGATAGGCGTCTGGGGGCCTGCGCCCAGGGTGGGGGCCTGCAGGGCCCGGCCGGGGCCCCAGAGGCTGCGTGTCCCACAGGGGACACCTGTGTCCTCACCTCAGGGACCAGCTCCAGTGCCCAGGTGGCTGTGCACGGATGTGGCCAGCAGAGGGCGCCAACGCCCCAGCTCTGAGCAGTCCTGATGTCCGGAGCCTGGGCTGCCCGGGGAGGGGACGGGACGGGGAGATAGGGGCGCGCCCAGGACCCCTGGGGGCCGGATCGTAGGCCATGGCTCCCCCGGCCAGCTCTCCAGGGTCAGGTTTGGGGGAGCCGGCTGGACACTGAGAGCCCGGCCCCTCCCCATAGTCCGAGCTGGACAACTTTGACCCCGGGGACCCTTGGGGTCACTGTGGGCCTCATAGTGGTCTCTGAGGTGACCCCAGTCCCCGTGGGCATCACCCCACTTCCTGTAGGGGCCTGGGGTTGATGCCAAATCAAGTCAGGAGTGTGGGGCTTTGCCCCAGGGTCTGTGGGGCCCAGGCTGGGGGCTGGGGTGGCTCTGGTTAGGGGTTCTGGCTGTCCTCCAGGGGAGGGGGCTCCAGACGGGGCAGGAGCAGGAGTGGGGGGGCAGCTGGAGCTTCCTCCAAAGTGGCAGCTCCGCAGGGCCGCCTCAGCCCCTGGCCCAGGGGTCCGCTGACCCCTCGACACCCCCCCCCGAGACCTCGGCCCCCATCGTCCGCTGGCCCTGCCCCTTAGGCCTCTTTGTCGCACGGTCAAGCTGGCCGAGCAGAGCCCCTTCCAGTCAGCTCCAGCTCCTGGGGCCCCAGGCCCGGCCCCCCTTCCTGTGTGTCTGTCCAGATGGGGGACACTCGGGTCCTTGAGTCAGCCCCCCTGAACTTGGGGCTCCAGTGTCACCCCACAACCCCCAGGCACGGGGTAGCCCTTTGCAGTGGGCCCTCTAATTGGGGGTGCATCCTCTCCAGCCCCCCAAAGCCCTGACGGTGCTCAGACTGGCAAATGACTTTGGGGCCCGCCCCTCCAGCCCTGTGGGGTGCAGGCTGCTGAGGCCTCAGAACTGGGGGCACATTCCGGGCCACCCGACCTTGCAGTCATCTGGTTTTGGGAAGACAGTAGGGGCTCTTCCTGCTGTGTAGCTCATGAGGTTCAGGACACTCAGCCCGGCCCCAGGCAGTCCTGGGGGGCCCGGAGCCCCACACACAGCCCACCTGCAGGGACCCCAGCCCCACACACAGCCCACCTGCAGGGACCCCAGCCCCACACACAGCCCACCTGCAGGGACCCTGAGCCCCACACACAGCCCACCTGCAGGGACCCCAGCCCCACACACAGCCCACCTGCAGGGACCCCAGCCCCACACACAGCCCACCTGCAGGGACCCTGAGCCCCACACACAGCCCACCTGCAGGGACCCCAGCCCCACACTCAGCCCACCTGCAGGGACCCTGAGCCCCACACGCAGCCCACCTGCAGGGACCCCAGCCCCACACACAGCCCACCTGCAGGGACCCCAGCCCCACACACAGCCCACCTGCAAGGACCCCAGCCCCACACACAGCCCACCTGCAGGGACCCTGAGCCCCACACACAGCCCACCTGCAGGGACCCCAGCCCCACACACAGCCCACCTGCAGGGACCCTGAGCCCCACACGCAGCCCACCTGCAGGGACCCTGAGCCCCACACACAGCCCACCTGCAGGGACCCCAGCCCCACACGCAGCCCACCTGCAGGGACCCCAGCCCCACACACAGCCCACCTGCAGGGACCCCAACCCCACACACAGCCCACCTGCAGGGACCCTGAGCCCCACACACAGCCCACCTGCAGGGACCCCAGCCCCACACGCAGCCCACCTGCAGGGACCCCAGCCCCACACACAGCCCACCTGCAGGGACCCCAACCCCACACACAGCCCACCTGCAGGGACCCTGAGCCCCACACACAGCCCACCTGCAGGGACCCTGAGCCCCACACACAGCCCACCTGCAGGGACCCCAGCCCCACACACAGCCCACCAGCAGGGACCCCAGCCCCACACACAGCCCACCTGCAGGGACCCTGAGCCCCACACACAGCCCACCAGCAGGGACCCCAGCCCCACACGCAGCCCACCTGCAGGGACCCTGAGCCCCACACGCAGCCCACCTGCAGGGACCCCAGCCCCACACACAGCCCACCAGCAGGGACCCCAGCCCCACACACAGCCCACCTGCAGGGACCCTGAGCCCCACACACAGCCCACCAGCAGGGACCCCAGCCCCACACACAGCCCACCTGCAGGGACCCTGAGCCCCACACACAGCCCACCTGCAGGGACCCCAGCCCCACACACAGCCCACCTGCAGGGACCCTGAGCCCCACACACAGCCCACCTGCAGGGACCCCAGCCCCACACACAGCCCACCTGCAGGGACCCTGAGCCCCACACACAGCCCACCAGCAGGGACCCCAGCCCCACACGCAGCCCACCTGCAGGGACCCTGAGCCCCACACGCAGCCCACCTGCAGGGACCCCAGCCCCACACACAGCCCACCAGCAGGGACCCTGAGCCCCACACACAGCCCACCTGCAGGGACCCCAGCCCCACACACAGCCCACCTGCAGGGACCCCAGCCCCTCAGCCCCTTTATTCTCTGTACCCCTTACCCTCCATGCGCCCCCCTGAACCCCAAAATCCTGCCTGAGCCCCCTGTACCCCTTATCTTCCCTTAGCCCCCAGCACCCCTTGCCCTCCCTGAATCCCCTGCACCCTCACCTTATCAGAGACCCCAATAGCCCTACCCTCCCTAAGCCCCTGCACCCCTTCCCGTCCCTGAGACCCTGCCCTCCCAGAGTCCTGGTCTCCTGCCCTCACTGGCCCTAGAAGTGACAGACTCAGCCTGACTAAACAGGAGAGGGGGACGAGTCAGAGGAAGAGGGGGGGCTGAGTTGCCCTGTGAGCTCAGATAGGCACTGGTGGGCTTCCTGGAGGAGGTGTCCTGTGTGCCAGGCCCTGTGTGTCTGCGCTTGGTGGGGTCCAGTCTGAGTCATCACCCTCTGTGCTGGGAGCTCTGGGGGGAGCCCACTTAGCGTGTCTGGGCCCTGTGTCCCCCATCAAAGGAGCCCAAGCCCCCTCAGTGCCACTGAGATGGGGAGGGTCTGGGGTGGCTTGGGGTGGCCTCGCCCTGCCAGGAGGACCCGCGACTGGGCCCCTCCCAGTCCTGGAAGGGAGGGCGACCACCTGGGAGTCCCCAGACAGGCCCCAGACTCCCCAGAGAATATCCTGGTGGGGGGGTGAGGGGGGACGCCTGCCTGGCCACGGGGCTGTGACCCCTCTCCCTGGCTGCCCTTGGGTCCCCGCGTCCCCCCGGGTGGGAGGGGGTCGGTCAGCAGGGAGGGGACCCCCGTTCCGGATGGAGCTCCCCCAGGCTAGCAGGACTGATTGATTGATGGATCAGCTATTGATTCCCCACCAGGAGGCCCTGCAGTGCCGCAAGGTGGCCACGAGGTGGCAGCCAATGGTCGGGCTTGGGCAGCGCTGCCGGGGCTCACCCGGCCCTGGGGGGGGGGGGGGTCGGCCGAGCTGGGGGCCAAGGGTCTCGCACCCCGCCTCTGGGGACTAGGCCTGGCTTGGTGTGGACGCGAAGCACGGTCCCCCCGACTCCGGGGACACGAGGGCTGTTAGGGGTGGGCGCCTTGGGGTCACCTGCCACCACCCCACCCCCCGGAGCCGGGTAGCCCCCCCAGAGAGCGGGGTTCCTGGCTCTGCCTCCACCACCCCGCCTTCAATGAGCATGGAGGCAGATAGACGCCTCTGACAGGAGCGCCCAGGTGCGGAGGCCCTTGCACCCCAACAATTCAGGGGGTCGCCCCCAGGGATGATGTCACCCAACACCCAGGGGCTCGTCTGCTGCCTTTCCAGGGGCGGCCACCAGGTGGCAGCACGAGGCCATGGCAGCCGCCGTGCAGGCAGCCCAGGGGATGGATTCTCCCGGGGGCAGGGGGTCTCTCCTATTCCTAGGGCCCAGGACCCGACCCTGGCCTTTGGGGGGGACTGTAGTGAGGTGTCCCCTCTTCCCTGAGTCCCTCATACCGCCCCCCACTCCCTCCTGCCTCAGTGGACCTTGGGGCTCTGGCTTCTTCCCATATTCTGATGGGCCAAAGGTAGCTCAGCGGGCAGAGCAGGTGCCCTGGGCTCAGCCACCAGCACCGCATGAGAGGGACAGAGAGGGACCGCCGTGGATGACGGGGTTATGCTTACGTCTGTCTCTGTCTCTGTGTGTGCCTCCCTCTAGCTCACCCTCACGGAAAATGAAAAGTGGGACCGGGGAGGTGGCTCAGTGGTGACATAGCCGCCCCGTGTGTTTGAGGTTCTGAGTGCAAACCCCAGGATCACATGAGAGCAAAGCTAAAACGAGTACTCCAACGATGGCAGGGCAGGGCGTGGAGCCCCCCCCCCCCCCCATCTCACTCGGTCGTAACAATGGAAAGACCGGGCCAGGGAGGTGTCCCCCTGCAGGCACAGCCTGTGTCAGTCGGCACCCCGCGGACACAGCGGCAGGGCAGCGGGACCCTCCGAATGGGGCAGCAGGGCTCTGGCCTCTCTTTCTGTCTCTGATCAAAATGATCAGACCTGGGGAGAGAGCTCATCCAGCAGAGTGCAGGACTTGACTAGCACTCCCAGTTTGATCCACAGGGGTGCTCTGGCTCCTTTCTCTCTCTCTCTCTCTCTCTCTCTCTCTCTCTCTCTCTCACACACACACACACACACACACACACATACACTACACTCAGTGAGGACACTACCACATCACACACACATACACACACTACACTCAGTAAGGACACCACCACATCTCTCTCTCTCTCTCTCTCTCTCTCACACACACACACACACACACACACACACATACACTACACTCAGTGAGGACACTACCACATCACACACACATACACACACTACACTCAGTAAGGACACCACCACATCTCTCTCTCTCTCTCTCTCTCTCTCTCTCTCTCTCACACACACACACACACACACACACATACACTACACTCAGTGAGGACACTACCACATCACACACACATACACACACTACACTCAGTAAGGACACCACCACATCTCTCTCTCTCTCTCTCTCTCTCTCACACACACACACACACACACACACACACATACACTACACTCAGTGAGGACACTACCACATCACACACACATACACACACTACACTCAGTAAGGACACCACCACATCTCTCTCTCTCTCTCTCTCTCTCTCTCTCACACACACACACACACACACACACACACATACACACAGAAAATGCACAAACCAAATATTTAATGATGATAATATCGATAACATTAACCAAACAATGACAGTCCCGGGGACATGACCCAGTGTTACAGTGCCTGCCTGGCATACAGAAGGCCCCAGGTTTGGCCCCGGCCCTGAGAGGGAGAACAGCAAAGATGGAGCAGGTGAAACTCTGTGCAGGTGGGCATAGGCTTTGGCTTCCCTCTCACTGAAGAAAAACAACAAACAAACAAACAAACAATCCAACCAAATTAGGAACCGGGCCAGGGAGGTGGCTCAGTGGTGGGCTGTGTCCGGCCGGAGGTACTGCGTCCCGGGCTGGGTCCCGGCTGCTGCACTGAGGTGAGGTGAGCCGGTGGGCTGGGACACGTGGTGGAGCGGGCCTCTGATCTGGGGCACGGTCTTGGTGGTGGTAGGGTGTGCAGGTCCACGACTCTGAGCTCTGGGCCTTGGGTGGCTTCCCTGTCACCCCCCGGGGTTCTCAGTGTCAGGACGCCCTCTGTGCCGTCTCCCAGGGATCCCCTCACCTCCGGGGAGGGGGGGCGGTTGGTTCTTCAACACATGCTGTTCCGTCAGGAGCTTGGAAAGCCCCAGCCAACCCTCCCCAGAGAGAGAGCTCGCAGGGTCCTCTTGCGGGCTCAGCACAGGCCTTGAAGCCGCCAAGGTCCTCAGTCCCAGAACCACTAGAGCCTGAGTACACCCCACGCTGGTGGGTGGCTGCAGGCTGACCCCTCCATGTGCCCCAGACCCACAGGGGCCTCTGTCCTTGTTCCCACACCCACCCAGGATCCCCGCAGCCCACTGCCCGCGGATGGTGAGCCCTGCTCCCTGTTTGGGGTGCCCACAGATGTGAGCAGCCCTCAAGATGGACTGTCTTCCCCTCTGTCTCTCCTGCCCCTGCAGCTAAGTCAGGGGGTTCAGGCTTGAAAGGCCAAAGGAGGATTTAGTCCCGGCTTGGACGGGAGAAGTGGGTAAGGTGAATGCACCAGGGAGCTGGGGCTCTGGGGGGGTGGCCTCGGGGTGCATAGATCACTGCTCTGGGTGTGTCTTTGCTTTGCTTCCTTGTCTCCCTGAAGGCTCAGGGCAGAGCTCAAGTGCCCAATGAGATGACAGCTGCATGCCCACCTGATGCCCGCCACCACCCCCCAGCTGCCAGCAGGGTCAGAGTCTGGGCCTGCAGCATGTTTCAGCCTGCCCCAGAGGCTTTGACACGCCCCCTCCCATTTACTGTATCCCAGAATGCCTGGGAACAGGACACGGCTGCCTGTCATCTGCCGTGCCACAGACAATGTGGGGTCCCATCAGACGTGATGGGGCCGGACGGATATTCCCAGGTGAGTCCCCTGTTTGTCTAGGAAGGGGGCCTATGGCCCTGAGGTGCCACACTTGCATGGGGACACTCTGAAAGAAAAGAAAAAATACTCATCTGGAACCTCGATTTTTTTTTTCTCCATCATGCCCCACCCCCTTTTTACCCGTGCCATGGCTGGTGACGTCACTGGGTGTCATGTGGCAGCCAAGTGTCACTCAAGGGATCCTCCCACTCTCCGTCCCCCCCACCCCATGTCCCGCCTCCCAGCTGTCAGGGAGCCCTTCCTTCCGGCTCAGCCCCACACACGCCAGTGTTGGGTGGGGGGGTGTCCGGGGAGGGGCGAGTCTCCACCCCCCGACCCACTGTGCCCTTGTGTGGAAGATGCCACGGCAGCCTCCCCTCGGCATTGGGTTGGCACAGAGATACCCAAATTTGGAGGGGCTCGGGGAAGGCCTGGAGGGGCAGGTCTAACTGCAGTTGGCACTGGAGCAGGTGCCTGGCTGAGGCAGAGAGGCTGTCTTGCTCCTGGGGGCCGGCCACCATGCACACCCTCAAAGTGCTTTCTGCTGTCTCTCCAGCCTCCGCCTCGTCCCCCTCCACCTCCTCCTCAGCGCCCACCCGGCCGGGGCGTCTGGGCACCGCAGCCAGAGCAACCCCTGCTTTGGTGGCAGCTGCTAGTCCTCGCCGGGCGGCGGGATCGTCGTCCGGGCAGCTTCGGGCAAGAGCCGAGGGCAGCGGTGACTCCCCGGTCCTCATCATCCACCGCCCAGGAACCTCGGGACAGCAGCGTCTAGAGTACAGGTAGCCGGCTGCACCCCTGGGCGCCCGCCAGGCTGGGCTCTGGGGGTGGCACTGGGCCGATCACAGGGAGGCTCGGGCAAGCTTCCTAAGGCTTGTTCTGACTGAGGGGGCAGGAGAGACAGGTGGCCGGGGGCTGCCTCTGCGGGGCTGCCCAGTGCCACGGCTTTTCCGAGGGAAAGACAGTCTCCCTTTCTAATCCGCTTGGCAGAAATGGGAGGGGGGCTATTCAGCGGGTGTGCACAGCTGTTGGTGTAAATGTGGAAGATGGGCTTTTCTGTGGAAGCTTCCTCTTACTGTCCCCTCAGCCGCCCCCAAGCCCAGGCAAAGACAAGACAGCACACAGCAGAGGGGTCACAGGCCCAAGCCTGCACAGCGGTGTTTGTTTTAATACCATTTTCAAGGGGGAATTCCCCCCTCCCCGCCGCCCTCACCCTAACCATCACCCCAGATAAGGGGGCCGTGAGGTGGCCACGCAGAGCACTGCCCCCCCCCCGCCCCCCTGGCAGAGTGGATTTTTTTTTTTTTTAAAAAAAGGAAGTTTCTCTGTCCTGACAGGGAGCCATTCTGTGCCCCTCCCCTCCCACAGCAGGCCTGGTGAGGCGGGTCTCTGTGAAAGCACCTTCCTTTGTGGAAAACGGGCTCTGGGGTGCTCTGCTCCCCCCCAAGTGGTGTCTGGGAGTCCGTGTGCCCAGAGGAACCAGCCAGCCAGCCAGCCGGGCTCTCCTTGGGCTCAGGCTGGGCCCCTCCTGGGGTGGGGGTGCTCGGGAGAGGGGCTTGGTGTTTCTGCATGGCCCCCAGCCCCAAGGAAGGAATGGCAGGGCCTCACCTCCTGGACTCCTTGTGGCCTGGGCTGCACGCTCCCCCTAGGCCTTTGAGAAAGAGAGGCCGGGGGCCAGGGGCTGGGAAGGTACCCACACCTACCAAGGTGCCCCCAGGCCCTGCGGAGCACGCAGGCGGACCAGGCTCTGGCTTGGAGGGGTTTGGTTCCAACGAGACCAGCTGACAACAGCTCCCTGCCTATCTGTCCCCAGGGGCCGCATAGTTACCACAGGGCAGGCCAAGGAGGAGGGGGATCCCAGCCCCCAGCCCCAAGACCCTGAGGCTCCAGCTCAGCCCACTGCCCAGCCGGACGCCCAGCCAGAGCCCCGGGCTGAGGGGGAGCCCCCCAGAGCCACCCGAGAGCCCAGCCCGGAGGTCAGCTGCTGCGGCCTCTGGCCCAGGCGGTCTCCCACTGCCCAGAACTGAGGCCACCACTAGCCCCTGCCCCATGGTGAGTGTCGGGGACCCCACGGGGGCCTGGTCCCTGGGGCTCCCTGCCTCCAGCAGGAGCCTCCTCCTGTCCCCGCTGACAAGTGCAGAAAGGCTGGATGTGTGCAGGCTGTGGTCTTGGGGTGCTGGTGGTAACGGCTCCATAGGGGCCTGCCTCCCAGGTGGGGGCAATGATGTGGGTACAGCAGGTTCCCTGCAGGCCGGGTGGCTTCTGAGGTCCTCGATGGGGTCCTGGGAGAAGAGGGGTGAAGTTGGCAGGGGTGGAGGCGGGGGAGGTGGTGGGGAGAGGGGTGAAGGGTAGATGGGGCGGGGGGGGTGGGGGAGAGGGGGCTCTCCTATGTGTGGGGCTGAAGCTCCAAGCTGGGGGGAGCCCTCCCCACGGGGCTGAGAAGGAAGGGCTGGGGGGGGCGGGGGAGGAAGCCGGTGACACCAGGCCATTGTGTTGCAGAGTAGAGTCAAGGGGCTTCCTGTGGGGGTGGAGGGGCCAGGGGTGGCTAGCAAGACCCTGGGCGGGGCGGTGCAAACAAGCCTGGAGCAGGCGTGCGGACGAAATCAGGTAGGGGGGGCTCTCCTCAGAGCCATGGTGGGCAGCAGGGTGGGAGGTGGGGGGTCTGTGTCCTTGGCTCTGACCCCAAAGCCCCAGTACCCCCCTTCAGAGCTACAGGGGCTCCCTTGACCATCCTAGATAGTAACCAGAGGTGCTTTGAGACGGGGCCCCAAATGAGGGTGCACAGCGGGGTCCCTCCTGAGTAGGAACCCTCTGGTACCCCACCCACCCAGCCAGCCTCACTGCACCTACCAGTACCCAGCACCCAGCACCCAGCACCCAGCACCCATACGTACTGTTGGCCGCTTGGGCGTGTGGACTGTGGCTGGTGTCTGGGGTCCTGGAGGTGGCTGGGTGTAGGTCCCGGCTTCCAGCAGGGACAGGGCAGCGCCACCAGGGTGAGGGGTGTCCAGTCGTTTCCCCCCAGGATGGGCTTAGCCAGGGATGGCTGTGGTGCGGGCTGCAGCTCAGCCTCTAGGGAGTGAGGGAGGCCCAGGCTGGAGGGGAGGGGAGGGGAGGGCAAGACAGGGAGCCTGCAGCTGTTGCTGGGGGGCGGGGGAGTGGGGGGGGACTCATGGGGCTCAGTGTCCTGCCAGCCAGGGGGGGGGGTGGCAGGGGCAGACCCTCGCCGGGCAGCCTGACTCCTTTCTATCTTGGGAGCGGGAAGCTGAGAGAGGGTGACCTGGGCTGCTGGGCCTGGCATGGTGTGTGGGAGGCTGTGCCCCTGTGAGCCCCCCCTGACCTGGCCCAGTCCCAGGAGTCCCCTGGCCTCTCTTGACTAAATAAGGCAGGGGACAGCTGGCGGCCAGGGAGGGGCCACAAGCCCACCCCCATCCCCGCCCTAGCCAGGCACCTCCCTGGCCAGGGGCATCTCCAGCAAGTCCTCTGAGGGAGACAGGGACCCTAAGAGTACCATTTCCCACCTCAGGGAAAGTCCCAGGGGAAACACCGGGCTGGAGAGTGCAGGCCAAGCAGGGTGCCTGGGGCACAGGGGTGCAGGCCAGAAACCCACCATCACCCCCATGTCACCTGGGGTGGGGTGCAGGCTCTGCTGTTTCCTGTAGGAGGAGAGGCCCGGATGGGGTTCAAGGCAGGGAGGAGAGGGGGTTGTGGGGGTGGCCTGGAGGTGATTGTGTCCGTTGGAACATGTGGGTGGGGAGTGGGCTGTTTTGGGGGGCGCGGGCCTCTCCTGTCTTGCCAAGTTCAGGGACTGAGCAGCTGCTCTCCTGGGGGCCCTGCGCCCTGGCATTAACCCCTGCCTCCCCAAGGTGCCAAGGGTGTGAGGGTGCTCTGGGGGGCCTGGGGGCAGGCCACCCCAACTGCTCCAGGAGCCCCTTACTCCTGTGCCCAGTGCCCCACCACCATGCCGGCCCCTCGCCACCATGCCGGCCCCTCACCCTGATATTACCCAACTTTTTGGGTGTCAAGGGACAGCTGGCCACAGCAGAACCCCCCCCCCCCTTTTGCTTGAGAAAGGCGCATCCTGCCAGACGGGCTTTGCCAAAAAGTGCCCGGGTGAGGAGCGAAAGGAGACGTCACCCTGCAGCCCTGGACCCCCAAATCCCGGCCACTTTTGCCTTTCCTGTCCGCCATTTCCTCCCCCCCCCCCCCCGCGGGTCCGCAGAGTCGCGCCGCCTGGGGGCCGGCGGAGGTTAAGCAGCGCCCAAGGGCTCGGGGCTCAGGGGAGGCGATCTGGGGGTGCTCCTGGACCCCCCCAGCCCAGCCTGCCCGCGTCGGAGGCCCGGCCGCGGCTTCGCCTAGGCTCGCAGCGCTGAGCCCGTGGGGCGCTGCGGCGGGGTGCGGGTGGGCCCCTCCGGGTGCGGGGCGCGCGGTGCCGGGTTCCGGGAGCCCCCGCGGCTCCCCTGCCGCCCCCGGCTTCCCACACTTCAGGCTTCCAGGACTCCAGTTCTCCACCAGCACTGGGTGGGTGGGGAGGGGTGGCAAAGAAAGGGGCCACCCGTGCGCCCCCCAAGCCGCGCACGCGGCCCCCCGGGAAGGCATGGGCGCGCCGCAGTCCCGACTCCAAACCCGCTCCAAACCCGCTCCTAGCTGGTTTTAAACGCGGCTCCAAACTCTCTTCGAAACTCAACTCCAAAACCGCTTCCAAACCCCTCTGCAGCCGCCCCGGTGGAGTCCCCCCCAGGCCCCTCCAGCTTCTGCCTCCACCTCAGAGGGCACGGACCCCCCCAGACCCCAGGACCGCCCGGGGCGGGGGCTCATGTTGGACATTCATTGCCAGGGGCCTCAAAACATAGCAGCCCCCCCCCAGCACACTAGGCACCCCAGTTCCCTGGGCTTTTTCTCAGAGTTCCAAACAATTTTTACAGTTTTCATCGGCAGTGCAAGGACAAGCCCTCCTTAAAGTGTGTGGCCACGTTGACCTCCTGCTCAGCCCCCCCCCCCCCCACACACACAGGGTAGCACTTTCTGGGTTCCCTCCTCAAACAAATGGAGCTTCCAACTGTTGTCAAAGTTGGGGGCCCCACCCGCTGAGCCTCAGAAAATTCCTAAAGAACCCCACGTCCACCCAACGCACAAGAAAGAAAAAAAAACTGAAAGAGAAAACGAGAAAGAAAAAGAAGTAAAGAAAGAGAAAGAGAAAAAGAGAGAGAAAGAAAAAAGAGAGAAAGAAAGAAAGAGAGAGAGAAAGAATATCAGCTCAGCCCCCCAGTTGAGTTCAGTCTCAGCGCCCCAGCCTCAGTCTGTGAGTTTCACACAATTGAGGGCCGGGTGTCTTGACCCCTAGACTCACTGGCCCCGAGATTTGGATCATTCGTTTTCGGGGTTCTCCATGCTTCCTGGGTGCTGCCAGGGGCCCTTGACTCAGGGAACAGAGAGAGCATCCCAAGATGGGGGCTAGCAGGCAGTCCCCAAATCACAGGGGTCCCAACTGTCTTGGGTCACCCCACGCACAGCTGCGTCCCCCAGAAGTGCCCTCCCCACCGAATATTCTGAGCGTTTCCTTCTCGCAGCCACTCTTTGGACATTCTACCTTCCTCCCTTTTGCATGTGGGTAGGAATGAGAATTCTCTGAAAATACAGATTCTGACCCAAGTCTTGGAGGATGCTAGACCCTTCTGGCCACAATGCCCCCCCCCATCCCTTCAAAGGAACATGCAACCCCAGAATGGCTTTGCTGTCTCAGACTGCACACCCAGTCACTCCCCAAATGGAACTGCCTTCCCTGCAGGGACCCCACATCTGAAGAGTGGTGGCTGAACCCCCAGACCCAGTGAGAGTGGGGGATGGACCCCTTCACCCTCCTACCCAGAGCCTCTGGGATGGTGGTCCCCCCCCACACACACACACACAGCACACTTTGGCTGGTTTAAAAAACAACACTAGATTCAAGTGTTTTTTAGGGACCTTCAAAAACAAACAACAACAACAAAAAAAAAAAAACGATGTCCAGGCTCCTGCCCTGCAGGGCTCCCCAAGATCCTCCCGACACGAATCCCACTGTCTGTGTCTTCCCTTTATTTTTTCTTTTCTCTCCCTTCTTTTTCCTTTTTCTTATTTTTTTTCTTTTTCTTTTTGCGTATTGATTTATGGGCCCCTGGCTTCATGGCTCCTGCCTGCAGTCCCCTTCTCACGAGTGCCCACAGGGAGACTGTCCAGCTGCCCACGCGTACTCCTGAGGACCTCAGGGACCCCGGACCGTAGGCCTGTACCCTGCAGTGTCCTCTGTCCTCAGCCCCCCAAGTGTAGCTGCTAATCTTCGCGGGGTACCCTTCTTGGGCTCTCCAGACAAACCGCATCCCAGGAAAAACAGGTTTTATTTTACATCCAAGACAGACTTGAAATCCATCAATAAAACAAGAGAAGACACTGGTTTACCTGCACACCCCCACATGTGTACGCACACTACGGGGTCCCCGAAATTTAGACCAAACTTCTGGAGTCTCTGGGGAGCACTGTGCCCCCCCCACCCCAGATCTCAAGGGTCCCAGACGGCTGTGGTTCCCCTCCTTGGGTCCCGCCAGCAGGGTGGGCTTGGCAAATGTGCCCCCCCTACCCCACGGTGCTGGGCCGCTGCGGGTTCCCCCAAAGCCTGCCATTGTTTCTCCCCGAGCTCCAGGCTGCGCGCCACTCGGCTGTGCCCTGATTTCACGTGGGGACTAAACGGCCAGGGGTCCCAGCACTGTCCGCCCTGAGCCCTAGGCACCCTAACTGCGAAGTCACTCCCCCCCCCCCGGCCCCCCAAAGGCGGGCTCTCCTGGCGCGCTCAGCAGGAGGAGGGTGGCAGCCCCCGCGCCGGCCCCTCGCCCGCTTCGCGCCCATTGTTCGCGCTGCCGCCTCTGCGCGCCAGCCGGGCTGCCGGGCTCCGTACAGCGCTCCCCGTCCCCGCCCGCCTCCCGACGCTGCCGGTCCTGGCCCCCGCGTCCCCCCAGATTTGGGCATTGTCCCCCGGTCTTCCAGCGGATTGGGCATAGCCCCGGACTTGGGCGCTGCCCGGGGTCTGCTCACCTTAGCAAACCCGCCTGGGTCCCGGGTGCCTGCTTCGCTCCAGACTCGGCCTCGGCCTCGGTGAGCGCCCGGGGGGGTACGGACCGGGCGGGGGGCGCGGGGGGCGCGGGGGCCTGGGCTGCGGGGGGACAGAGGCTTCGTGGGGGCCCCGCGTGAGCGGTCTGGGGACCCCGAAACCTGCCCTTTTCGGGGGGCGGGCGTGGGGGGCGCGCGGGCCGGCGGTGACGGGGAGACGCCCCACAGCGCGCACCCCGCAGACAGACATGGGCGCCCCGGACCCGCGGGTCATCCTGCTGGCCCCCCGGGCAGAACCCGACGCGGCGCAAGTGCACCGCACTGAGAACGGCACCACCATCATCCGGCTTCTCTGGGTGGGGCCCCGCGGCGAGCTGCGCCGGCGGCTGGCGGGGACCTCGGGCGCGCAGGTAGGCCCGGCCGACACACCTGGCGGCCCCGCAGCACCTGGGGGGGGGGGGCTCGCATCTCCGCTCGCCGGCGGCCCCGCGGCCAGGTGGCCGTGGGGACAACGCGCCTCGGGTCCCGCCACCTGCGCCCGCGCTCGTGGGGCGCCCCCGGCCCCCCTCCGACCGGCGCCCCAGATTCGAGACCCCCCCCCCTACATAAACTTGGAAAGGCGATTCGGGGCTTGGGCGCCCAGGGCGCCCCCTCCCCCCGGCCCGGGCCCGACCCCCTCCCCCTCGCACCCTGGGGCGGCAGGCGGGGCGGGGGCGTGGCGTGGCGAGCGCGGGCGGCGCCCATTGGCCAAGGCGGCCGGCCAGGGTGGGGGGGCTGCCCGCGCGGCTATAAGAGGCCGCGGGCCCCGGGCTGGGCGCCTGCTCTCGGCGGAGTGCGAGCGGCCCGGGGAGCGGCCCCCCCTTCCGGCCGCCCCCGGGCCGCCGCGCCGCCCCCCCCCCCCCCGCGGCCCGCCGACGGCGTCCTGCTGCTCCTCTCCCGGGCGCCGTCGGCGGGTCGCCCTCCGCCGGCCTGCGGACCCCCGCCGCCTCCGCGTCTACCTCGACCCCCGCCCGCCGGAGGCGGCCCCCCCCGCAGGAGCCCGGCCTGGCCGCCGGCGTTGTCATCGCCCCCCCGCCCCGGCCCTCCTCCCCCGGCTGCGCCGAGCGGCCGGCCAGCCGCTGCCCCCCGGGCCCGGGCCTGCGACGGCAGAGGGTCCCGTCGGCCCTGACCGAGCTGGGCGCCCGGGCCTGGGCCCCACGACCCCCCCCGCCCGCCCCCTCGGCCCCTCGCTTCTCTGTGCCCCCCCCTCTGCGCCTCGCCCCGGCCCCCCTTCGCCCGCAGCTTGCCCGCCGCCCCCCTGCCCGCCCCCCACCCGCCGCGGAGAGAGTTCTAGGAGTTCTGTTTCTGTCGGTCTGTCCTTCCCCGCTGTCGCCTGCCCGCCTCTCGCTGTCCCCTCTCGCTCTCGCCCTCTCTTCGCCCCCCCCCCCGGCTCACGTTCACTCTGTCTCTCCGTCTGTCTCTGTTCCCTCTGTCCTGAGAACAACAGCTGACCTCATTTCCCGACGCCTTGCCCCCCCTAAAAAGTACAACATTCGTCCGTCCTCCTCCTGCCCTGGACTCCCGCCCCCCCCCCATCAGAAGAAGAATCTCCCGCCCCCCCCAAAAAAGCCATCCCCCGTCCCGCGGGTGGTCGCACATCGGGCCCGCGACACCCCGGGGCGGGCCGGCAGAGGAGTGTGGCAGGAGGGCGCCGCCCGCTGCTGGTCGACATGCTGCGCAGCAGGGAGGTGCGCGCGCCGCCGGGCTTCCAGGTAAGGGGCGCCGGCACCCGGGAAGCCGGGCCGGGACTCCGCGTCGGGGCGGGCGGAGGGGCGCCCGCACTCCGACACTTGGGGTTCGAGGCGAGGGGCGGTGCGGCGCCGCCCACCGCGGTGAAGGGGCGCCGTCATCGCAAAAGTCCGGGCCCGGGGAGCGGGGAGGCGCCCCTGCAGGTAAGCGGCGCGGGCGCCCCCCGAAGTCCCTGGTCGGGGCTGGGGCGCGCGGGGACTTGCGCCGGGCAGCGGGGGCGCTGCGGCCGGGGACCCGGCGAGCGGGGGGCGCCGTCCCTCAGGGGTGCTGGGGAGGGGGCGCGCTCTCACCCCCAGTGTTGACTCTTAGCCAAAAAAATAGGGGGAGGCGAGAGAGAGGGGAAAAAAAAAGTGGAGGCGGGAGGTGGGAGGTGGGAGGGGCCGGGAGGGGCGCGCGGGGGTGGGGGCGACTCTCTGGCCCAACGCCGCCCCCTCCCCTCCCCTCCCCCTCGGGCCGCGCTCTCCGGACCCGGAATCTGGGGGGCGGGCTGAGCAGAGAGGCGCTTCCAGATTGGGGGGGTGGAGACCCCCCCGCGACAACAGCGGGCGCGCGGACTTGGGCTGGGGTGCGGGGTGCGGGGTGCGGGCAGCCCCCCTCCCAGCTGGGGGGACGGTCCGGCGCGGTCGCGGGCGCGGGCGCGGGGCGCAGGCCGAAGGGGACTGGCTGGCGGGCGGGCGGGGGGAGTGGTCAGCGCCCAGGGGCGGGGCGGGGCGGGGCCGGAGCCCACATAAAGTCGGAGGCGATGACCAGTCCTCGGACTGGAAGTCGGCTTCTCCAGCGGCCTCCAGCCTCCTCCTTGCTCTTTGCGCTCCGCGACCCCTGACACCCGCAGGTAACCAGGCTGGGCCACCACCCCGCGCCGCCGCGGCCCGGCCTCCCTGCACCCTGCCTCCACCTGCTCCCGCTCCTTCTCAGAACCCGAGGGGGTGCGGGTCCCGGGGACCCAGCCTCAGCTCCCCGTCGAGTCTCCCCAGGTTCCCCGTGGCCCCCAGGTCCCTTCGCACTCCTGCAGCCAAGCGAGCAGGGAGGCCGGTCCTCCCAGCCCCTGGTCAGGGGGCTCGGGGCTGGGGTCCTGCAGAGCCCCCTGGCCAGCGGGGTGGGGGAGTCCTGGACGGTCCTGAGTGTCTTGGGGTCCCCGGGCCTCCTGGAGCTGCAGGCCCGCGCTGCCCCTTGCTGGGAAGGGGCCGGTCCTCCTGGACCCCCGGGCTTGCCTGGGGCGGGAGGGGGCTGGACCCTGGACACACGTGTGGGCCTGGGCGGGGCCACCGGTGCTGGAGGGAGTGGCCGCGGTACGGGTGGCTCGGTGGGGACAGGACCGGCAGCCCAGGGAGGAGGCTCGAGCCTGCTGTGCCCACCAGGTTCCGACCGGGATCTCGATGGGGAAGTCCGTCCTGCTGTGGTTCGCCTTCTTGGCCTTGGCCTGGTGCTGCTATGCTGCTCACCGCCCCAGTGAGACCCTGTGCGGCGGGGAGCTGGTTGACACCCTGCAGTTTGTCTGTCGAGAACGCGGCTTTTACTTCAGTGAGTACCTGGCCAGCCCTCGGGGAGGACGGGCGGGGAGGGGGCAGCACCCGAGGGCCACCCCACCCCTGCGCTGGCCCTGGGACTCGAGTGGACGCTGCCAGGCCGGCACAGGTGGCCCACGTGGCATCGGGTCAGGGTGGGCCCAGGGAGGGCGGGGGGGGGGCATCCGGTGGACTTGAGTCAGTGATGAGAGCGGAGGGGGCGGGCGACCAGCCGGTTGTCCCCTCTGCTCCTCCCGCCTCTGTCCGCTCGCCCTGGCTCTTGGGCCCCTGGCCTCCTTGGGGCTCTCTGGAGCCCGCGCCCTGGACGGGAGGGGGAGGACGGGAGGAACGGAAGGCGGGGTTTGTCCAGTCCTCACTCCTCTCCTCCCGTCTTCTCCCTCTCCTCCCATCCCCACCTGCCGTGCTGGGGGGGGGGTCACCCGGACTCCCCGCCGTCCTTCCCCGGGGAGGTCAGGGGGCGCCACCACTCAGTCACCAGTCACTGATCCCGCCCTCGCAGGCCGTCCGTCCAGCCGCGGGAGCCGCCGTGGCGGCCGTGGCATCGTGGAGGAGTGCTGCTTCCGCGGCTGCGACCTAGCCCTCCTGGAGACTTACTGCGCCAGCCCCGCCAAGTCCGAGAGAGCCGCGGCCACCCCTCCGCCCGTGCTCCCGGTAAGCCCACCGACTTCCGGGGAGAGTGACCCCGGCCAACTCGGGTGCCCCCTCCGCCCACAGGTCGAGGAGTGGATGGCACTGATTGGCTTTCCCCCTCCCAGGACAACTTTCCCAGACACCCCGTGGGCAAGTTCTTTCACTATGGCTCGTGGAGGCAGTCCGCCCAACGACTGCGCAGGGGGCTGCCCGCACTACTGCGAGCCCGCCGAGGCCGCGTGCTCGCCAAGGAGCTCCAAGCGCTCCGAGAGGCCCAGCGTCAGCACCCCCTGATCTCCTTGTCCACCCTGGACCCCGCCACCCACGGGGCTGCCTCTCCAGAGGCCCCGCCCAGCAATCAGGAGTGACCCCCAAAAGTCTTAATTCTGTGGAGTGACACCATCAGCTCCCTGTAGCTGCCCCCTGGCCGGGACCCTCCATCCGGTCCCCCTCTCGGCCCTCTCAGCCCACGTCCCCCGGCGGGCCTCCCCTCAGCCGGCCCCACGCCCCAACCTCCCCAGGTCAGGCTACCCCTCTGTGGCCCCCAACACCGGGCGCAGAGGCACCCCAAATGACAAAACCCATTGGCTTTGAACGTCTTCCAGACTCTGCCCCCAAAGTACATCAGATCCTAATCCCCCCAAAAAGATGAACCAAAGAATTCTCTAAGTTCTCCCCCTCCAAATTAATCGGAATAAAGTCAGATCTTTACCCCCCCTCAATTGGCTAAGATACCTTCTAAATTATCATCAAACTATGCCCCACGACACCTCCAAATCACCTTAACAGTTAAAAAAAAAAAAAAAAAAACACCAGACAGGAACCAGCCCCCTCAAGGCTGATTGGCTTTTTAGTGACATCAGAAAAGCTGATTAGCCACTTAAAGAAACTTAAAACAACGAATTGGCTAAAAAATAAAATAAAAACCAATTGGCTTTTGAACAACTGGCAAAATAAAACAATTCGGCCCCCCCCTTCATCTCTTGCCCATGGGACCTTGAGTCAGATTGGCATTGACTCTTGTCCCTGATCCCCCCAAGAGAAGAGAAGGGGAGCCCCAAATCACAGGCAGGCATGTCGGTGCTTCTCGGCCATCTCCACCTGGACTGCAGCTCACTGGGCACTGTCAGACCCGGCCAGGCTCCATCTTCGCTCCACGTGCCCAAGAGGGACCCCAGACCACCGGGGACGAGACATGGAAACCAGTTCCCCCAGGAAATTCTGATTGGCAAGAACCCCAAGTCCATCCACCTCACCCACACACAGCTCACCCACACGCAGCCTGCAGACAACACACACGCACAGACACACAGTTACACACACACACACACACACACACACACACACACACACACACACACGGATGGAAGTCACTGGCTGGCTTCGCCCGAGGCCCACCCAAAATGCTCTTATTGGTCTGGGGACAAGGCTTCCATGTCCAGTTTTCCCTCTGGCCCCCGGGTGGGAGGTGTCCCATCCTGACCGGCTGTCCCATCTTTCTGAGTTGAGGGAGGTGCCCCCCGTCCTCGCGCCGGTCCCCACGGCCTCCCCCGATGTGTGAGCCCCGGGTCCTGTGAGCTCTGCCCACAGCAGAGATGGCCGCAGAAGCCCACCTGCCAAGTGCCCCTGCCCGTAGCCTGACCCCTGGGTGTGCCCCTGGTCCATCGGGGTCTCCCCCAGCACACCCAGGCCTCGCCTTTGCCCGCCTCCTGGGGGCCCCTGCTTCTGTTTCCAGCAGGGCCCCCCCCCACGGAGGCGGGCAAAGGCGACGGGGAGTGTGGGAAGTCTGGCGGTTGGAGGGGTGGGTGGGGGGCAGTGGGGGCCGCTGAGGAGCCCCCCGAGGTAGGACGTGGCCCGTGAGAGTCGAGAGGAGAAGTCAGGACAGCTGTGGAGAGGCTGAGCTGCAGAATTACAGACACAATTCGGAACCCCCCAAATTTCAAGTCAATTGATCTATCGCCCCTCTTTCTTTCTCCTGGGGAATTTCTTCCTTTTTTTTTGACCCCCCCTTAAGCTTTTAACGCGCTCTTATTCCAAATTGAAACCCCCTCCCCGTAACGGGGGGGGCAGGACCCTAGCAAGACGTCCAGCGGCTTGCAGAGTTCCACCAGCGTGTCCTGCCCCCACCATCACCCCGATTGGACTTGGCGTGCACTATTCCTGTCGCTTGGGTTGAGTGGAGAGTGGGAGCCTCTGTGGCCACGCGGCCACGGCGCCCCACAGAGAAGGACAAGAGGACGAGAGGACGAGAGGGCCGCTGCCCGGCCTGGCTTCTGGGGACAGTGGCTGGTTCCCGAGAGTCCTGGGGGGTGGAGGAGGGGGTGGGGGGGCTTCCCTCCAGGTGTCGGAAGGTGCTCGGAGGCCACAGGACTGGAAGGGCCCCCGGCCACCTGGCGGGGGGGAAGGGACTTTGATGGCTAGAAGACTGGACACACCCGGCGTGAGCATGTGGCCGCCTCCTGAACATCTGAAGGACCCTCCCCACACCCCTCAGAGACATCGCCCACCTGCCCAGCGCCCCGCCTCTGGTCTCTGCGCCCGAGCTCCAGGGCTTCCTGGGGCCGAGGCGGGGTGAGGCTGGGGAGCAGGGGAGGTCAGGGGGCTCACGCCCCGAGAGCTAGAGCTGCAGCCTGTCACCATGGGGTTGCCTGGGCCCCGGGGCCATGGGCCTGGCGTGGGAGCAGCCACCCTCCTCGCCCAGGGCCGAGGCAGGGACCAGGGCGGCTGGGGGCTTACCTCCCCCCACTCCCGCCCCCAGTGCGGCCCCCCTGCCCACGGCCAGCTAGTGTCTAGAGGCCTGAGGCCCCGGGGTCCTGGTGACGGGGCTGGCATGACCCTGGGGGCGGTCTGTGCCAGCCCACCCAGCACACAGAGGCGCTCCGGCATGCACCCCGAGAACGGGCCCATTTGGAACATTGGCGGGACCCCAAAGAGCCAAATTGCCCCATTGGAGAACCCCAATTGGCCAGAGACCCCAAAAGACTTGGAGGCACCCCAAAACGCCCGCCCATTCGACTGGACCCCATCCCCTCAGTGTTACATTCTGCCTCCCTGGGGATGGGCACTCCAGGGGTGCCTGCCCGGGCCCCTCTGTGTCCCCAAAAGCAGCTCTCCTGGGTCCTGACATCGACCCGGGCCCCCCTCTGACCCCCACACCCTGCCGTGGCCACCACCGTCTCTCTCACACTGTCTTCAGTGGGACCCCCTCTCGGGTCCCCACCACCACCGTCTGGAGACCCCCCACGCGTCGAATGCCTTTGTCACCACCTGTGTTCGCCTCCG